>NC_057803.1:483585494-483798090 GCF_018294505.1 Triticum aestivum
ATAACATTCCAAAATTTAGAATTTTGGGATGTTACAGGTTCCTCTCTCATAATAATTGCAAGTAGGAGCAGCAAGCAGATGCATATTATATCTATCAAAATCATCATGTGTAATAGTAAAAGGCAACCCATCAATATAATCCTTAATAAGCACAAACTTCTCCGATATAGTGTAGTCGGGGGAGTTCAAAAAGATAATAGGACTATCATGCGTGAATGCAATAGCAACAATTTCATATTTAACATTAGGAACTATAGCAAGTCCATCTCCATAAGCATAATCCATATTTTCATCCTGGCCACAAGCATAGCAAGCATCATCAAAAAGGGATATTTCAAGAGAATCAACAGGATCATAACAATCATCATAGCAATCATCATTCGGTAAGCACAAAGGGAAATTAAACAATGTATGAGTTGAAGAGTTACTCTCATTAGAAGGTGGGCACGGGTAGCTAATCCGCTCTTCCTCCTTTTGTTCTTTGCTCTTCTTCTCATCTTTTTCATCCAATGAGCTCATAGTTTCATCCATTTCTTCTTCCGTAGACTCCTGCAAAATATTAGTCTCTTCTTGGACAGCGGGGTAGTCCTCACTATATGGTTCAACATAGGCATTAGAAGCATAATTATCATAGCAATATTTAAGTACGTCAAAATTTTCAGATTTGTAAAAAGTAGCATCATACGTTTCAATCAAAGAAGCAATTTCATAATCACCCTTAAAAGCAAAAAATTCTTCAATTTGTTGAACATCATAGTAACTATAAACACCCTTAGCATACGAAGATACGATTCCATTATCACTAAACTCACATTGATAGGGAAGGTGTTTCTTAGGGTTTTCAGAACAACAAGTAATATCATATATTTCGCATAAATTCCAAGCATAGCATTGCAAACGATGAATTTGACCCAGTAAAATTTTCCCTTCTTCAGATATTCGATGTTGCACATAACAAGCATGCTCATCTAAAGATTTGCCCTCAACTAAGCTAGTTGAGGTTTCAGCACGAGCACATAGGGACCGAAGATGATCCAAGTAATAAGCTTTAGCAGTGTGATAGATTTTGAGTGGTTCTTCAACCATTGGTTTAGTAGGTACAACTAATTTTTTTTGGTATTTTGCATTTCCTACCCATAACTAAAGATAGAAAACAACTAAGAACAGCAAATAAAAATTACTTAGTGATAAAGCAAACAAGCACACACGAAAATATTCATCCCACGCTATTGCTCCCCGGCAACGGCGCCAGAACAAGGTCTTGATAACCCACAAGTATAGGGGATCGCAACAGTTTTCGATAAGTAAGAGTGTCGAACCCAACGAGGAGCTAAAGGCAGAACAAATATTCCCCCAAGTTCTATCGACCACCGATACAACTCTACGCACGCTTGATGTTCGCTTTACCTAGAACAAGTATGAAACTAGAAGTACTTTGTATGTGTTGTTGGATAGGTTTGCAAGATAATAAAGATTATGTAAATAAAAAGTAGGGGCTGTTTAGATAAAGGCACAACTAAATTATTTTTAGTAAAGAGCTTTTTGTTACGAGAAAGTTATTTGTCCCTAGGCAATCGATAACTAGACCGGTAATCATTATTGCAATTTTATTTGAGGGAGAGGCATAAGCTAACATACTTTATCTACTTGGATCATATGCACTTACGATTGGAACTCTAGCAAGCATCCGCAACTACTAAAGATCATTAAGGTAAAACCCAACCATAGCATTAAAGTATCAAGTCCTCTTTATACCATACGCAACAATCCCCTTACTCGGGTTTGTGTTTCAGTCACTCACGCAACCCACTATAAGCGAATCATGAACGTATTGAAACACCCTACATCAGGGATCCCTCACGCTTGCGTGACACGGAGAGCACCATAGGACAGCACCAATAACAAAACATGCAACTCAAACCAATCTTGATCATCAAATAGCCCATAGGACAAAACAGATCTACTCAAACATCATAGGATAGCCATACATCATTGGGAAATAATATATAGCATTGAGCACCATGTTTAAGTAGAGATTACAGCGGGTAAGAGAGAGGTTACACTGTTGCATAGAGGGGGGAAGAGTTGGTGATGATGGCGGTGAAGTTGTTGGTGAAGATTGCGGTGATGATGATGGCCCCCGGTAGCGTTCCGGCGCCACCGGAAGAGAAGGGGAGAGGGGGCCCCTTCGTCTTCTTCTTCCTTGACCTCCTCCCTAGATGGGAGAAGGGTTTCCCCTCTGGTCCTTGGCCTCCATGGCGTGCGATGGTCGCCCCTCCAAGATTGGATCTGTCTCTCTGTCTCTCTCTGTTTCTGCGTTCTGTTCTGCTGCCCTTTCACTGTTTCTTTTATATCCGGAGATCCGTAACTCCGATTGGGTTTAAACCTTCACCCAGATATTTTTCCAAAAATTAGCTTTCTTGCGGCCAAAGTAGAGCATCAACCGCCTTACGAGGGGCTCACGAGGGTGGGGGCGCGCCTGCCTGTAGTGGTCATGGGCCCCACCCTCGTGGCCACCTCGGGCACCGTCTCGTGTTGATTTTCTTCCCAAAAATCACAAATATTCCAAAATAATTCTCCGTCCATTTTTATCCCGTTTGGATTTCGTTTGATGTGGATATTCTGCGAAACCAAAAACATGCAACAAACAGGAACTGGAACTGGGCACTGGATCAATATGTTAGTCCCAAAAATAGTATAAGAAGTTGCCAAAAAGTATATGGAAGTTGTAGAATATTGGCATGGAACAATCAAAAATTATAGATACGACGGAGACGTATCAACATGTATTCCGTAAATAGTCATATGTGCTTATGGAAAGAACTTGTATGACATATTTTGTCCTACCCTCCCGTGGCGGCGGGGTCCATAAGGAAACTAAGGGATATTAAGGCCTCCTTTTAATAGAGAACTAGAACAAAGCATTAACACACAGTGAATACATGAAATCCTCAAACTACGGTCATCACCAGAAAATATCTCGACTATTGTCACTCCGGGGTTTACGGATCATAACATGTAATAGATGAATATGACTTGGAAGATCGGATCTAGAACATAGATATAATGGTGGAAAGATAAATGGTTCAGATCAAAAATCATGGCACCCAGGCCCAAAGTGACAAGCATTAAGCATGGCAAAGTCATAACAACATTAATCTCAGAACATAATGGATACTAGGGATCAATCCCTAACAAAACTAACTCGATTACATGATGAATCTCATCAACTCCTCACCGACCAGCGAGCCTATGAAGGAATTACTCACTCCTGGTGGGGATCATCATGGAATTGGTGATGAAGGATGGTTAGTGATGATGAAGATCGAAGACCCCCTCTCCAGAGCCCCAAACGGACTCCAGATCTGGCCTCCCAATGAAGAACGGGAGGTGGTGGTGGCTCCATATCATGAAACGAGATAATTCTTCCTCCCTGATTTCCCCCCCAAATATAGGTATTTATGAAGTCGGGATCAGGGTCTGCGGGGCCACCAGGTGGGCACAACCCACCTGGGTGCGCTTGGAGGAGGGGCGTGCCCTGGTGGGTTGTGCTCACCCAGGGCCCCCCCCCCCTCCGATGGTTCTTGGCTCCCGTATTTTTCTTTTATTATAAAATAATTCTCCAAAAAGTTTCGTTCCAATCCAAGAACTTTTATTTCTGCACAAAAACAACACCATGGTAGTTCTGCTGAAAACAACGTCAGTTCGGGTTAGTTGCATTCAAATCATGAAAATTAGGGTCCAAAACAAGAGGAAAAACGTTAGGAAAAGTATAGACGACGGGGGTGTATCAGAGGTTTACTAGAAACATATCAGCTACTGAGAAGAACAAGGCCCCGGTGCTTGAAGTTCAAGATGATAATGAGCCACTAGTCCTCAGAAAATTGAAGCCCAAGATTCCAGACCATGACAATGCATACCCTGTTGCAGAGAACATGATACTCAAGAAGGACAAGGGTTTAAGAGAATGGAGGAAAGTGGATCCATATTCAGTCAGGAGGAGGACAACCTGTGACTGCCATTTCCACACTAGGGAACAACAATATTTCTACTAGGCAATTTTGCTTGATAAGAAGTCCATTGTCAGTGACATGAAGTGGGTGGATTGGAAATACATTGATGCCAATGAATATTATTTCTCCCACATTCATGAGACCTTCATACTTGCTAGAGTTGATGCATTTGTTGGTCAGAAGCTCGCAAAATGGAATGATGAGATGATCATGCAGTTTTACTCTACAGCAAACTTCTATCCAGATGGGAAGATTGCATGGATGACTGAGGGCCACAAGTACCAGTCATCAATCTCTGAGTGGGTTGCTCTTCTGAATGCCCCCTGAAGAAGATGAAGATGATGTTGATGTCTATGGGAATCCCAGGATGGACCACAAATCCATGGCTAATATGTATAAGCCTATTCCTAATGATGATTTGGAAACTCACAAGCTTGGGTCAGTCAAGCATCTGCTAGCTGGTTTGGCCACCACAAACACCATTTTGAGATTCACTCTGTTGCCCAAATCTGGAGATGAGAGGATGGTCCGTGGCCACTTCATCAATTTGCTTCATTTGTTTGACTCCCCACCTCAGAATTTCAAAGTTATGAGCTTAATTGTTGACACAATCAAGAGGACTACTACCGACCAGAAGAGGTCCTGTGGATATGCCCCACATATTCAGATGCTTATCAACTCCAAGGTTGGTACAGACACATATCTACTAGACCGTGAGAACCTCCCTCTTCAGCCAGAGTTCGAGGACAATGTAGTGATGATGGATCCTTCACACCCTACATCAGTTGAGGCTCGAGAGAAGCCTCAGGTAGCAGCATCAGCAAAGGCGACAAAGGAAGCCACTGCACCCAATGCCCAAATAGCAAATCTCAAGTCTAAGCAAGACTAAATGACATATCTGCTGGAAGCAACACTAAGGATTGAGTAAAGTCTGGCCAACTTAGCCAAGAACCAGGAGAGCTTAGATCGGATTGTAGAGGACAAGATGTATAACTTAGATGTCAAGGTCATAGAGATCCAGTCTATTGTGGAGAAGCTTCGAGATGATGCTGAGGATGGAGCTGAGCACCTTACTACTGACAGGTTTCAGTCTGTGCCAAGGGCACCCAGGTCTTCAGCTGTGCCAGTTGCAGACACGAGGACCACTCTTTCTGCACCCGCTGCCACTGCTCCAGTACCACCTCCAGTTTCCACACCACCAGTGCAACAGACTTCAGCAGAAGCATTTGCAGAGGTAGTTCTCTCAACACCATCTAAGCACACTGGAGCCACAAGCCAGAAGACCCCTTCAGGAGCTCCAGAGGATCGTGCCTAGAGAGATGAATAGCTCTATACCTTTTTGAGGTTTTTCGTAACTTGTTGCAAAAGTGGGAGATAATGTATAGATCATAGGCAGAGAGAGAGAGTCTCATTCTTTTACTTGTTGGTTTTTATTGCCCATTGCTACTATGTCTATTTGATTTGTGCTACTTGGTTGTTGTTATGCTTGTGAGACACTATGCTTGGTTGTGAGGTCGATCATACTTTGCTTAATGTATGCTTAATGCTTATCTCTATGATTATTTGTGTATGATCACTCACTTGAGTATTTGGTGATGCGTAAATGTTATTTCACTCATATAATTTTGTGCATTGCACCAAGATGTATGTGACATGGAAGAGTGACCCATGATCCTAATCGATTGTGCATTTGCATTCAAACGTAAATTTTAATAATGCACAAATTTAGGCGGGGGCTCTTGCTTATCACATACTTCTCAAAGCGACAATGTATTTCATTCATTTAATCATTTGTCGAAGCTTTGATCTATATGTTGTCATCAACTGCCAAAAAGGGGGAGATTGAAAGTGCATCTAATCCCCGGGTGGTTTTGGTAATTCATAACAACATATAGCTCATTGAACTAATATCCATTCAAGATAAATATTTCAGGATGTTCAATGATCGGCATAGCATGGACTAGAGATGTGGACCCCTCAAAATGATAAGGACAAAGATTGGCAAAAGCTCAAGACTCTTCATTTCTATTTAAGTGATCCAAGATCACATTGAGTCCATAGGAAAGCCAATACTATTAAAAGGGGATGAGGTGTTTCTTAATGGTCTACTTGCTCAAGTGCTTAGTAATATTGCTCCAAAACCCTCAGCCACTTTCTCCATCCAAATATGTCCAAACCCTAATTCCAAACTCGGCCCCACCTATTCTTTCAACCCGAAGCCACCGAGTTCATTTGACATAGCCACTGCCAGAAACCCTAACAATTCGGTCACACCGATACGGATCTCGGTCCCATCGAGATGGCATTGCCAGCGCTCTGTGATCTATTGCATTCACTTTGGTCCCACCTAGTTTATGCAATCGGTCTCACCGAGTTGGCTTGACAGATTCTCTATTGCCTAATGCTTCATTTCGGTCCCACCGAGTTGATGCAATCGGCGCCACAGAGATGATGTTTTCCCTAAGCCCTAGCACATCGGTCCCACCGAGTTGTTCCAATTGGTCCCACTAAGATTCCTAACATTCATATTTTTGAACAGATCGGTGCCACCGAGCTTCCTAATCGGTGCCACCGAGATGAGTCAAAAGTGTGTAACGGTTGGGTTTTTGTGGAGGCTATATATACCCCTCCACCACTTCTTCCTCATTGAGGAGAGCCATCAGAACATGCCTACACTTCCACCATTCATTTTTTGAGAGAGAGCCACCTACTTATGTGTCGAGATCAAGAGATTCCATTCTAACCTTTTGAACCTTGATTTCTAGCCTTCCCCAAGTTGCTTTCCACTCAAATCCCTCTTCCACCATAGCCAAATCTAAGAGAGAGAGTTGAGTGTTGGGGAGACTATCATTTGAAGCACAAGAGCAAGGAGTTCATCATCTACACGCCATCTATTATCTTTTGGAGGGTGGTGTCTCCTAGATTGGTTAGGTGTCGCTTGGGAGCCTCCATCATGATGTGGAGTTGAACCAAGAAGTTTGTAAGGGCAAGGAGATCGCCTACTTCGTGAAGATCTACCCGAGTAAGACAAATCCTTCATGGACGATGGACATGGTGGGATAGACAAGGTTGCTTCTTCATGGACCCTTCGTGGGTGGAGCCCTTTGTGGACTCGCGCAACCTTTACCCTTTGTGCGTTGAAGTCTCCATCAACATGGATGTACGATAGCACCACCTATCAGAACCATGCCAAAAATCTCCGTGTCTCCATTGTGTTTGACTTCTCCAAACCCCTCCCTTTACCTTCATATGCAATGTTTTACTTTCCACTGCCATACTCTTAGAATTGCATGTGTTGGTTGATTGCTTGACTTGTGCTAATTGCTAAATTTTCCCACAACTAAAATTGGGAAAAGGATAGATTTTTAATTGGTCAAGTAGTCTAATCACCGCCCCCCCCCCTCTAGACATACTTTTGATCCTACACATCTGCAGCTCTTTCATGAAGTTTTGTAGTGTGATTCACCAAGTAGAGACAAGGTGTCCATTGGGCTCCTCAACCATGTAGATCATAAGTATTGCTTCCTGTTTACTCTACATGTTGGTTAATTCTTTCATTCATCAATGTTTTTGTACACATTGTATAACATGCACGCGCCACCATGATGTACTACAGGAGGAGGGTAGGTCATTCACGCACATACTTTGTTGGATGAAGCTTAAGGGGCAGTTTGCATGGGAAGACGTGTGTCAGTTCTGATTCTAGTATCATTGAATTTGGAACAGATGATTCCGAAAAACTTGTTGAACCTTCGGTTATCTCATTGAATTTGAACTATTGTCGTACTAAAGATATTTGCATGGATGAATTGTGCTATTTCTATAATTACTTTGAGTGTTGCGGTCTATTTTCTATAAATTATGTTTGAACTTTTCTAATTTTCATCGTGTTTGCATGAATTTCGTCTGGTTTGTTGAAATATGGTTTGAAATGTATGTGGACATGGTTGGATGGCCGACCCTCGTATCAGTGTCTGTGGACTGGTCCCTATCCATCAGCAGATGGATAAGGTGTTTGGTTTAGAGGTCAACGTTGGAGATGCCCAAACCCCTAAGAAAGTGATGGTACCGCTGAGTTTTGACCTTCCAGATCCAAGTTGCAAAACAATTATTAAGGGCATCTCCAAAGCGAACCCTCAAAATGCTTGCAAGTCCAAACCATCTAGACTGTGTAGTTCGAACGTGTTTAGCCATCGATCGTGTGCATGTAACGGTGCACCGACCGCTCTGGACGCACGTTCTCCCGCAAAGTCGAAAAAACTAGGGGTGGGCTTTGCGGGAGTTAGGACAGCAACCACATAGGACCCCGACACCCCGGCCCACCCAAAACCCCTCCCAGACCCCGCACCTCTGTCCGCCCATCTTTCCATGCACCAGTTTTCTCTCTTGCCGCAACTCCACCACTCCGGCCGTTCCGGCACACCCTTGTTGGAACTCGATGACTCTGTATCCTCCAACGCTACACCCAAGCTCCATGTCACTTGTATTCCGTTGTTGGTCTTTGCTTCTCCTCTATCAGCCGCACAAGTACCATCCACCCCTACGGTACTCACCATGCTCGGCAAGTATTCGATGAAATGCACGTGCTAATTTTTTGTCCCATCTTCTTTTAAGCAATAGATTCAGATATGGACTAAATATATGAGCACTATGTTGAGTCGTCCGGTGGCTCGTCTGGCTAGGAGGATGATGTGTACTATGCAACCTTCTCTTTGTGGATTCGTGTTGGGCATCCAAGCGCAGAGTTTTGTAGGGCAGTAGCAAATTTCCCTCAAGTGGATGACCTAAGGTTTATCAACCTGTGGGAGGCGTACGATGAAGATGGTCTCTCTCAAACAACCCTACAACCAAATAATAAAGAGTCTCTTGTGTCCCCAACACACCCAATACAATGGTAAATTGTATAGGTGCACTAGTTTGGCGAAGAGATGGTGATACAAGTGCAATATGGATGGTAGATATAGGTTTTTGTAATCTGAAAATATAAAAACAGCAAGGTAACTAGTAACAAAAATGAGCAAAAATGGCATTACGATGCTTAGAAACAAGGCCTAGGGTTCATACTTTCACTAGTGCAAGTTCTCTCAACAATGATAACATAATTAGATCATATAACAATCCCTCAACGTGCAACTAAGAGTCACTCCAAAGTCACTAATAGTGGAGAATAAATGAAGAGATTATTGTAGGGTACGAAACCACCTCAAAGATATTCTTTCTGATCTATCTATTGGGCTATTCCTATAAGTGTCACAAACAGCCTTAGAGTTCGTACTAAAATAACACCTTAAGACACACATCAACCAAAACCCTAATGTCACCTAGATACTTCAATGTCACGACAAGTATCCGTGGGTTTGATTATACGATATGCATCACACAATCTCAGATTCATCTATTCAAACTAACACAAAGAACTTCAAAGAGTGCCCCAAAGTTTCTACCCGAGAGTCAAGACGAAAACATGTGCCAACCCCTATGCATAAGTTCACAAGGTCACAGAACCCGCAAGTTGATCACCAAAACATATATCAAGTAGATCACATGAATATCCCATTGTCACCACAGATAAGCACATGCAAGACATACATCGAGTGTTCTCAAATCCTTAAAGACTCAATCCGATAAGATAACTTCAAAGGGAAAACTCAATTCATAAGAAGAAGGTAGAGGGGGAGTGTCGGTGTCAAAACCGGCGGATCTCGGGTAGTGGGTCCTGAACTGTGCGTCTAGGCCGGATGGTAACAGGAGGCAGGGAACACAATGTTTTACCCAGGTTCGGGCCCTCTTGATGGAGGTAGAAACCTACGTCTTGCTTGATTAATATTGATGATATGGGTAGTACAAGAGTATATCTACCACGAGATCAAGGAGGCTAAACCCTAGAAGCTAGCCTATGGTATGATTGTTGTATATGGAGTTGATTGCCTACAGACTACAACCCTCCGGTTTATATAGACACCGGATAGGGTTAGGGTTACATAGAGTCGGTTACAATGGTAGGAGATCTTGAATATCCGCATCGCCAAACTTGCCTTCCACGCCAAGGAAAGTCCCATCCGGACACGGGACGAAGTCTTCAATCTTGTATCTTCATAGTCCAGGAGTCCGGCTGAAGGTATAGTCCGGCTACCTGAACACCCCCTAATCCAGGACTCCCTCAGTAGCCCCTGAACCAGGCTTCAATGACGACGAGTCCGGCGTGCAAATTGTCTTCGGCATTGCAAGGCGGGTTCCTCCTCCAAGTCCTTCATAGAAGATTGTAAATACCAAGAGTAGTGTACGGTTCTGCAAAATAAGCTTCCACATATTACCATAGAGAGAATAATATTAACACAAATCAAATCTGCTGACGTATTCCGTAGTGCATCATCACACTACAGCCAAGTCCTTTACTCGAATCGTTTTTACTTTTCCACCTCAGCATGTTTTGCGAGGTGGTTTCCTTGGCACGTCTTGTCAAAGCAGAGATCGTGTGCCCCCCTTTTACGGGATTCTCATCAATATGGATGTGGGTAACCCAATCGTGCCCATTAGCATGTTTTCTCGATTAAAGGCGAGTCCCAAACGGTTACGGGGAGGGCTCCTGGTATTCAACCTCTTATAAAGAGACCAGGGCCTTGCTCCTTTTCTCTAATCCCAAAACAAGTTCGCCTGTCGCCTCGAGTTCCAACACCCTAGGCTCTAGATTCTGGGTGCCTCAGACCTTCGACAATGTCCGGTTCCGACCTTCAAGGCCGATGGATGCCCTCCTTCGTCACGGAGGAGGACGTGCTAAAGTTGAGAGAGGCTAAGTTCTTGACCGCCGAAATTTTGCACAGGTTGCCTGCTCAAAGGCAGGCTATCCCCAGTCCCCAGCCCAGTGAGAGCGTAGTGTTCGTGTCTCACTTCCTTCGGGGGTTAGGCTTCCCGATGGACCCCTTTGTGAGGGGACTGCTGTTTTATTACGGGCTGGAATTCCACGACTTAGCTCCGGAGTCCATCCTCCATATCTCCTCGTTTATCATTGTATGCGAAGCATTCCTCCGTGTTACCCCTCACTTCGGATTATGGCTCAAGACTTTCAAAGTGGAGCCGAAGATGATCAAGGGACGGCACGCAGAGTGCGGAGGCGCTGTTATAAGCAAAAATGCTGATGCTCCATGGCCCGGGGGCTCTTTTCAAGAGGAGCTAGGCTTGTGGCAACGAGAGTGGTTTTATATTACCGCTTCCCGGAGCACCAAGTGGGTGGCGCTTCCTGCCTTTCGCTCGGGTCCCCCACCACGGCTAGCGTCATGGGTTAACAGAGGGTTAGATTGGGTTTTGCCCAAAGACGTGCCCCTGTTACAGGGCTGAATTAAGGATCTCTTGGAAGGAGACCTCAGCTTGGTCAAGGTGACGCAGGTCATGCTGATTCGCCGAATATTGCCCGGCAAACGTCGCCCCCTTCTCCTGTGGGAGTTTAATCTAGAGGGACCGCGAGCTCTCCAGAACTTTATGGGCGCAACGCCCGCAGAGATGTATAGACTGTTCTTCGGATCACAAGAGAAGTATCCGGATTTAACCGAGGACGCAGGCCTAAGCTGCAATCGCCCGGATACTCAAGTAAGCAACCTTGTGCCCAGACCTTCTATCCGTATAATTGTCATAAACTTGCCCCTAAAAGAGCCGTCCTTTTAAACAGGAGTGGATAGCGAAGGCGAAGCTGATCAGGTGTCCGGCTCCCCTTCCTGAAACAAGGCCGGATCCCGTGCTGGTCAGGATGCTGGAGATAATGCCTTTGGAGGGAGAGGACAAGGAAGCTATGGCCTCCTCGAAGGAGGCTTCTTCAAAGGGAGGAACCGACAATTCCTCTCCTAAGGGGAAGAAGAGAGCCGCCTCTGACGACCCGGAAACCATGGCATCGAAACGGGGGAGAAAATCCTCGTCAGAGGGTCCGACGCCGGGGAGTTCCTCGGCCGGACTACGCCCTCAAGGGGATAAGCCCTCCAGCGAGCCGTAAGTGGAGAAAAGATTTTCCTTTTGAGGGATGAGGGAAGTCCTTGATTTATATCTGAGAAGATTAACCAAACCTTTATCTTGTAGCTCGGACCTCAGCCCTTCTCAGCAGAGCTCGTCTTCGGGGGATCTCCTTCCGGAGATGATGGAGAGCGGGACGCCTCCCCCTGCCGTGCCGCCTAGCAAGGCGGGCGACCTTGAGGTGTCGTCGCGGAGGGTTTCTCCAAATCCGGCAGGGGCGGAAGGTGGCTATGCGGCCCCCCGAGGTTCTCCGCGTCCGGCCTTTGAAAGAGGTCATGGGACGAGCCCGGCACCGTCTGGTGCTCGGCCGGAGGACCTAAAGATTCAGCTGGGGCGAGCTTCTATCTCAGAGGAGCACCGCGCATTGATGGGCACGGTGATTGAAAGGATTTCATCCGTAGAGAGCGGATTGTATGAGGCCATCAAAAGTTTACTGACGGGTTTCGAGGTACATTAGATAATGTATACTTTTGTCAGTTGCGCATGAATAAGATGCACCCAGTGTAGATAGTAGCCCCTGAGACTCTGCGCATCGTCAAGAAATGACGGCACGCGGAGGATCATAATCCCAGGTCTAAGATGTCGCCTTTGAATGTAGGCGGCATGGTGTCCGGAATCGAGCCAAACTGACGATTTTGCTGAACTAAAGCGGCAACTGGACGTGGCAGATGCTGACATCACGCTTGTCGATAAGCGGCTTGATGAGGCTCAAGGTATGTAATTCCTTGGGCGGCATTAGGTAAGAACAGTTTTATGCCTGTGTCTTACGATGTGTGTGCTTGACGCAGATGGTGCGGCCGCCATGGATAGTCTTAGGGCAGAACTTGCCCGAGCTAAAGGACAAGCCGGCGAAAGTGATGCGGCTACCAGGAAAGCCCTTGAAGAGCTAAGAGCCAAACAGGCTGCTCATTGCCGAAGCAAAGAAGAGATGGCCGAAAAGTTAAAAAGCGCTACAGACCGTTGCAGACTTCTTGAAAAAGAAGACCAGGCGAAACAGACGGACTTAGAGAAGGCCGTTGCCAATGCCAAGGACGCGCGCTCTGCGATGAGAGCTGCGAAGGAGGAGTTGTGTCAGGCCGAACAGATTGCGGCTGGAAAGCCCTTTATGCTGCGAAGGAAATTTTGTGATCCGAAGTTTGCTCCGTTGGACCGGGTGTGGAGTGTGGAGGATACCTATCTGGACTTGGCAGCGAGTGCTGCTAATGCGACCGAACACTTTCGAGATCAGAAAGATCGCAAAGTGGAAAAGCTTTTCTGGTCGCAGTTTCACAATCCAGAGCGTCCACGGGCAGTGGATGATCGTTTGGCTCAATGGGCCGAACTGAATAGGTTGTCTGGACTCGCCATGAAGTACGTCATGGGTCACCTGTGGCCGGGGAGATCAGAGCTGAAGAGTTATTTCAGCTTGGTGTAGCAATTCCTTGACGCAGTGCCACGTATAAATGCAATGAAGAGGTCAGCATGCATAGAGGGCGCTAGGATGGCTCTTGCCCGTGTTAAGACATACTGGGCAGAGATGGAGACCACCGTTGTTGCGTCCCGAGATTCGGACAAAAGCCGAGTACCCTCAGAGCACTATTTTCAGGAAGTTCTTGAAGGCGCTCGTGTAATAGAGACGCAGTGCCCGAAAGATGCTATGTTATGATAGCATATGTAATTATAAAGTAATATTTTGATAAACTGTAGTGGCCTTTTTTATACTTGTGCCTCCAAGTATTGGGAACACCTCCCGTGCGGCCGTTTTAAGATATATATATATATATATATATATATATATATATATATATATATATATATATATATATATATATATATAGAATCTGAAAGATGGCAGTCGTTGGCTTCAGCCCCCACGCACATAGTGCGGGGGTGCTCGCAGAAGACGCATTTTCACACTTAACCCAACGTCTTGGTCCTACAAAGGAGGTGATAGCGCAGCGGGCCAGGCAACCGGACTATAATGCTTTAACACTTTCACTTAGCCATAGGAGTTTGACAGTGAGACTATTTAGGTAGCCCCTTGGTGGCAACTGCGCTCGTCCGAGTTCGGGGCGTGTATGTGCCTGACCAGGAAGCGGCCCTTCGTTAAAGCGGAGGAATCCGATAGGTTCCGATAGGTCATCGAGTGGCTGACAAGTCTCACGCTACATCATGACAGTCAGTTTTCGGCTTTCTCTACTGAGGTGCTCGCCCGGCCGAACCGGGGCACAATCGTAGTAGTTCTCCTGGTGCTACCTTAGCTGATAGAGCGGAACGTAAGGTAGCCGAACTCAGGAGCCGGGCAACCCAACATTTGACCAAAGACATGATTCGGAGTTGATGCATATAATGCCAAAACTCGCGACGCCGAACACTCCCTAAGGTGTTCGGTCTTTATGAGTGCGGGTGAAACAACACTCTTTATTAGAAAAGCCCCTAGTGTCCAGGTACGTGCAAAAATTCTGACGTGGCCACATGCCAAGACGCCAGCCTCCTCCTTGGTTATATCAGAAAGAAAAAACCAGGGGATGTGTAGCAACAAGAGACAGTAAAAAAGGTTTACGCAGGGTCTTAATCTGAAAAGAATCCTTTAGGACGGGTCCCTACTGCACGTCTGCGCCTGTGTCTCCGTTGTGCCGTATCCTGGATGGGCACCGCACGACATTCATCTGTAAAAGAGAGGAACTGGGTTGAAAACGGGTCGTGCCGAAAAAGTTTAAAATAAGCAAAGTATAAAGTAAGATATATAAGATTGAGCTTTATTGTCTCTTATTGTATATGCGTGGAGCCCCTAGTGCGGGGGTATATGGCTTCTAGGCCTGCATCAATGATGATTTTGCACCGAACTCGTCTATCCGCGTTCGTGGTCTTGAATGACCTATTTCGAAGTTTTTTTGGCCGGTGAGGCCATTTTGCTGTGGGGCTGTCAAAGCGGCCACACAGTCCTCCGCTTGGGGAGGCGCACTTTAGTGCTTTCCCTTCAAAGAGATGATGTCTCGTGGACCGGGCATCTTAAGCGTAAGAGATGCATAATGCGGTATTGCGTTAAAGCGAGCGAAAGCTTCGCGTCCCAGTAGTGCTTGATAGCGACTTGAGAACGGGACGATATGGAAGGTCAGCTTTTTGCGGCGGAGGTTATCGGCAGAGCCGAATATGACTTCGAGCCGGAGAAAACCCATACAATGGGTGTCCGAACCAGGTATTACCCCTTGAAAGGAGGTTTTGCTGCGGCGGATTCTTGCTGGGTTTATCCCCATGTGCTGGATTGTATCCCGATATATCAGGTTTAGTCCACTACCGCCGTCCATAAGGACATTTGAAAACTGGAGTCCGCCAATTATTGGATCGAGTATCAAGGCAGTCCAACCTACATACTTGATATTCCTAGAATAATCTAGCTGATCGAAGATGATCGGTTTTGACAACCAGTGGCAGGACCCTTTGGGGATGGGCCGTGTGGTGCGTACCTTTACGGGCGCCGCACGTTTTGTTATGTGAAGTGAGTTCACTGTTTTTACTTCTTGTGGGAAGTTCTTTTGTTTCCTGGTGCTCTGCTTTTGGGGTTCGTCCTCGTCTTCGCTTGGTGTGTCGAACCCCTTGTGTTCGGCATTGAGTCTGCCAGATTGTTTGAAAACCCAACAGTCTCTGTGGGTATGGTTAGCAGGCTTCCCGGGAGTACTGTGTATCTGACATATCCTGTCCAGGACTTTATTTAGGTTGGATGGATCGTCCCTGTTATCCCGGGGGGCGATTTTTCCTGATTTTGTCGTGAGCCATTGAATCCGGCATTGACTGCCGTGCTCTTTGGACTTTTGTCCTTAGTCCAGCGACGGTCCTTGTTGCGTCGCGGTTTTCCGTTTCCATCCCTAGTTTCGGATGTACTTGGGTTGCTGGGGTTGCACCTTGCCAACCAGCTGTCCTCCCCTGCACAAAAGCGGGTCATGAGGCTTATTAGTGCGGCCATTGTTCTTGGCTTTTCTTGGCCGAGGTGTCTGGCGAGCCATTCGTCTCGGACGTTATGCCTGAAAGCTGCTAAGGCTTCGGCGTCCGGACAATCGACTATCTGATTCTTTTTAGTGAGGAATCTATTCCAGAACTGCCGAGCTGATTCTCCGGGTTGTTGAGTTATGTGACTAAGATCGTCTGCATCCGGAGGGCGGACATAGGTCCCTTGAAAGTTTGCTCGGAAAGCATCCTCGAGCTCTTCCCAGCTTCCAATTGTGTTTTCGGGGAGGCTTTTAAGCCAATGCCGGGCTGGCCCTTTAAGCTTAAGGGGTAGATATTTTATGGCGTGGAGATCATCTCCTCTAGCCATGTGTATGTGGAGAATATAATCCTCGATCCAAACTCCAGGGTCTGTTGTTCCATCATATGCCTCTATGTTTACGGGTTTGAATCCCTCTGGGAATTCATAGTCCAGGACCTCATCGGTGAAACATAGGGGGTGTGCGGCGCCCCTGTATTTGGGTGTGCTGGATTCTGATGATGGCTTCATAGCGTTGCTTACGAGAGCTTGCTTTCTTGGCCCATAAATGGACCTGACCGGGCCATGATGCGAATCCTTAAGTGGGTCGCATGCCGATTTAGGTGCGGCGCTGCTTGCCGCTTTATGGGGTCGTCTATTCGACCGTGCGGCTTTTTCATTTTTTGAATGCGAGGGCTCTAGGGCCTCTTCGTCGAATTCAGGCAGTAGCTTTCTTTTCGGATAGCTTTTAGTGCGGCAACTGTCGCTGTACTTATATGTGGTATTGATTACTTTGCTCCATCTAATCCGGAGTGCATCTTCTGCTGTTTTTAGCTTCCACTTCTGCTTTTTTAGGCTGCGTGCAGTTGCAACGAGCCTCGCATGGAGATTCTTCTGCTCCATAGGTTTATTCGGCGTGAGGTCGTCCGGAATGCCGTTTTCGCCGGAGGAGGGATGTTCGGTTTCTCTATCCGTGTTGCCCTGTTCGGACGATTGCTCTAAGGCCTGCTCATCGTCTACCGGCTCGTCCTGCTCTATGGCTGGGCTTTTGTCGAGGCGGGGCTTGGGTCGGCGTTTACGCCGACGCTTTGATTGCTTTTCGGGGGGTCGAACTCCCGTCCCATCCCCTTTTTCCTCGTTGTCGCTTCCTTTAGGGGTATCCACCATGTACACATCGTGCGATGAGGTGGCTGTCCAATGCCCTATGGGCGTTGGTTTGTCTGTATCTCCTGCATCGTCATCCATGTTGTCGATGTCTCCGGAGTCGAAGTTGAGCACGTCGTTTAAATTGTCGACAGTGGCTACCAAGTGGGTGGTGGGTGGGCTTTGAATTTCTTCATCGTCCGTATCCCTTCCTCGCTGACCGTAGTTCGGCCAGGGCTCTCCTGATAAGGAGAGAAACTTGAGAGAGTCAGGATATCGCCACAAGGCGAGTGCTGAAAGATGTCTGCGGCGGTGAACTCTATTATCGGCGCCCAATCGGATTCGATCGGCAGGGGCGCGGGGGGTTCGGAGTCCGGAAAGGAGTCCGGATCCTCGGAGTCACGGATCATGCAGAGTGAGGGGCTAGCGTTCGGCTCGATCACCTTTGAGATCGAAGCCCCTGAGGTGACGTCCAACCGCTCATCCTCGATTGGCGCAATAGGCTCCGAGTTAGGGGTCGGAACCAATGCGTGTGCGGCCTCCAGGACACTGTCCGGAGGCAGAGCTAGGCCATGCCCCTCGAGATAGTGCGGCGCGCTTGGCCATGGCTCGAACCCGTCGAAGATCAAGTCTCCGCGGATGTCAGCCGTGTAGTTTAAGCTTCCAAACCTGACTTGATGGCCAGGGGCGTAGCTTTCGATCTGCTCCAGGTGGCTGAGCGAATTGGCCCACAGAGCGAAGCCGCCGAAGACGAAGATCTGTCCGGGGAGAAAAGTATCACCCTGGACCGTATCGTTGTTGATGATCGAAGAAGCCATCGGGCCTAAAGGCGACGACACAGAGGAACTCTCAATGAAAGCACCAATGTCGGTGTCAAAACCGGCGGATCTCGGGTAGTGGGTCCCGAACTGTGCGTCTAGGCCGGGTGGTAACAGGAGGCAGGGAACACGATGTTTTACCCAGGTTCGGGCCCTCTTGATGGAGGTAAAACCCTACGTCATGCTTGATTAATATTGATGATATGGGTAGTACAAGAGTATATCTACCACGAGATCAAGGAGGCTAAACCCTAGAAGCTAGCCTATGGTATGATTGTTGTATATGGAGTTGATTGCCTACAGACTACAACCCTCCGGTTTATATAGACACCGGATAGGGTTAGGGTTACATAGAGTCGGTTACAATGGTAGGAGATCTTGAATATCCGCATCGCCAAACTTGCCTTCCACGCCAAGGAAAGTCCCATCCGGACACGGGACGAAGTCTTCAATCTTGTATCTTCATAGTCCAGGAGTCCGGCTGAAGGTATAGTCCGGCTACCCGAACACCCCCTAATCCAGGACTCCCTCAGGGAGAAACATCATAAGATCCAACTATAATAGCAAAGCTCGTGGTACATCAAGATCGTGCCAAATCAAGAACACGAGTGAGAGAGAGATCAAACACATATCTACTGGTACATACCCTCAGCCCCAAGGGTGAACTACTCCTTCCTCGTCATGGAGACCGCCTGGATGATGAAGATGGCCACCGGTGATGGTTTCCCCCTCTGGCAGGGTGCCAGAACGGGCTCCCGATTGTTTTTTCGTGGCTACAGAGGCTTGCTGCGGTGGAAATACCGATCTAGGTTTATTTCTGGGGGTTTCTATATTTATAGGAATTTTTGGCATCGAAAACAAGTCAAGGGGGTCCACGAGGCGATGACAAGGACGGAGGGCGCGCCCTCCACCCTTGTGGAGGCCTCGTGGCTCTTCTGGCCCAACTCTTTTGCTTCGGGGGCTTCTTCTGGTCCATAAAAAATCATCATAAATTTTCAGCTCAGTTGGACTCCGTTTGATATTCCTTTTCTGCGAAACGCAAAAACAAGGAAAAACAGAAACTGGCACTGGCACTGGGCTCTAGGTTAATAGGTTAGTCCCAAAGTATCATATAAAATGTCATATAAATGCATATAAAACATCCAAGATAGATAATATAATAGCATGGAACAATAAAAAATTATAGATACGTTGGAGACGTGTCAAGCATCCCCAAGCTTAATTCCTGCTCATCCTCGAGTAAGTAAATGATAAAAATAGATTTTTTGATGTGGAATGCTACCGAACATATTTATCGATGCAATCTTCTCTATTGTGGCAAGAATATTCAGATCCATAAGATTTAAAACAAAAGTTTAATATTGACATGAAAACGATAATACTTCAAGCATACTAACAAGGCAGTTATGTCTCCTCAAAATAACATGGACAAAGAAAGCTTATCCCTACAAAATCATGTAGTCTGGCTATGATCCATCATCATCACACAAAATATTCAAATCATGCACAACCCCAATGACAAGCCAAGCAATTGTTTCATACTTTTGTTGTTCTCAAATTTTTCAACTTCAACGCAATACATGAGAGTGAGCCATGGACATAGCACTATAGGTGGAATAGAAGGTGGTTGAGGAGAAGACAAAAAGAATGAGATAGTCTCACATCAACTAGGCATATCAACGGGCTATGGAGATGCCCATCAATAATATCAATGTGAGTGAGTAGGGATTTCCATGCAACAGATGCACTAGAGCTATAAGTTTATGAAAGCTCAAAAAGAAACTAAGTGGGTGTGCATCCAACTTGATTGCTCATGAAGACCTAGGGCAATTTGAGGAAGCACATCGTTGGAATATACAAGCCAAGTTCTATAATGAAAAATTTCTACTAGTACATGAAAGTGACAACATAGGAGACTCTCTATCATGAAGATCATGGTGCTACTTTGAAGCACAAGTGTGGTGAAAGTATAGTAACATTGTCCCTTCTCTCTTTTCCCCTCCTTTTTTGGGCATTCTTTTTTTTATTGGCCTTTCCTCTTTTTTGTTTCCTTGCATGGTACAATGCTCTAATAATGAAGATCATCACACTTTTATTTACTTACAACTCAAGAATTACAACTCAATACTTAGAACAAAATATGACTCTATATGAATGCCTCCGACGGTGTACCAGGGTGTGCAATGAATCAAGAGTGACATGTATGAAAGAATTATGAATGGTGGCTTTGCCACAAATACGATGTCAACTACATGATCATGCAAAGCAATATGACATGAAGCGTGTCATAATAAACGGAACGGTGGAAAGTTGCATGGCAATATATCTGGGGATGGTTATGGAAATGCCATAATAGGTAGGTATGGTGGCTATTTTTAGGAAGGTATATGGTGGGTTTATGGTACCGACGAAAGTTGTGCGGCACTAGAGAGGCTAGCAATGATGGAAGGGTGAGAGCATATAATCCATGGACTCAACATTAGTCATAAAGAACTCACATATTTATTGCAAAAATATATTATTCATCGAAACAAAGTACTACACGCATGCTCCTAGGGGGATAGATTGGTAGGAAAAGACCATCGCTCGTCCCCGACCGCCACTCATATGGAGGACAATCAAAAATATCTCATGCTCCAACTTCGTTACATAATGGTACACCATACGTGCATGCTATGGGACTCACAAACCTTAACACAAGTATTTCTCAAATTCACAACTACTCACTAGCATGACTCTAATATCACCATCTTCATATCTCAAAACAATCATAAGGAATCAAATTTCTCATAGTATTTAATGCAGTTTATATGAAAGTTTTTATTATATCACTCTTGGATGCCTATCATATTAGGACTAAATTAATAACCAAAGCTAATTACCATGATGTTTAGAGACTCTCAAAATAATATAAGTGAAGCACAAGAATTCATAAATTTCTATAAAATAAAATCATTATCGTGCTCTAAACAAATATAAGTGAAGCACTAGAGCAAACGACAAACTACTCCAAAAGATATAAGTGAAGATCAATGAGTAGTCGAATAATTATGTAACTATGTGAATACTCTCTATCATAAATAAAATTTCAGATCTTAAGTACTTTATTCAAAACAGCAATAAAAACAAAATAAATTGACATTGCAAGGACGGCACATATCATGTGAAGAAGCAAAAACTTAAGTTCAACCAAAACTAGCCGATAGTTGTTGAAGAAGAAAGGTGGGATGCCTACCGGGGCATCCCCAAGCTTAGATGCTTGAGACTTCTTGAAATATTCGCTTGGGATGCCTTGGGCATCCCCAAGCTTCAGCTTTTGTGTCTCCTTAATTCCTTTCGTATCACGGTTTCCCTAAATCTTAAAAGCTTCATCCACACAAGACTCAACAAGAACTCGTGAGATAAGTTAGTATGAATTCATGCAAAACCTTATCATTCTCTACTATAGAAAATCACTAAAATTATAATTTGACATTGCATACTAAATGCCTCTGCATATTTAATACTCCCATCCTCAAATATAATCATTAAACAAGCAAACATATGCAAACAATGCAAACATAATAGCAATCTGTCTAAACAGAACAGTCTGTAAAGAATGCAAGAGGAATCATACTTCCCTAACTCCAAAAATTCTGAAAAATTACCACACTGTAGATAATTTGTTGTTACTCATTGTGTAGAAATTTCAATATTTTATCATGTTCTTACTATTCACCAATATTCAAAACATAACAGCAAACTTTTTGTTTTCAAACACCAACATATAGACTTGAAAAATAAGCATGGTAAAGGCTATACTTGACCTTTTTATTAAACTAAAATATGCAAAACATTACTCTAAACAACAGCAAGAAAATTCTAATAAAATAAAATGATGCTCCAAGCAAAACACATATCATGTGGTGAATAAAAATATAGCCTCAAGTAAAGTTACCGATGAATGAAGACGAAAGAGGGAATGCCATCCGGGGCATCCCCAAGCTTAGGCTCTTGGTTGTCATTGAATATTACCTTGGGGTGCCTTGGGCATCCCCAAGCTTAGGCTCTTGCCACTCCTTATTCTGTAGTCCATCGAATCTTTACCCAAAACTTGAAAACTTCACAACACAAAACTTAACAGAAAACTCGTAAGCTCCGTTAGTATAATAAAGCAAATCACCACTTAGGTACTGTCAAGACAAGATTCATAATTTTCCTCACATGATGCCTAATGTACCCTATCATTTATACAATTTATATTAAGCAATATAAGCCATAGAAAATAGAAAACAAGCAAACTATGCATCGAAAACAGAATCTGTCAAAAATAGAACAGTCTATAGTAATCTGTAACTCTAGAATACTTCTGTAACTCTGACAATTCTGAAACATTAGGACAAGCTAATAAATTTGTTTATTAATATTCGTCAAAAAGAATCAATATTTTATCACGCTTCTAGTAAAAATTAAAAATGTTTTCCTGGGCGCAAAAGTTTATATTTTTCAGCAAGATCAAATCAACTATCACCATAGATCATCCCAAAGGTCTTACTTGGCACTTTACTGAAACAAAATCTATGAAACATGATTAATATAGTAGCTTAATCATGTGAACACACGAAAACAGTAGGTAATGGTGTTGGGTTGTCTCTCAACAAGTGCTTCTCTTTAATGCCTTTTTAGCTAAGCATGATGATTTTAATGATGCTCACATAAAAGATAAGAATTGAAACATAATGAGAGTGTCATGAAGAATATGACTAGCACATTTAAGTCTAACCCACTTCCTATGCATAGGGATTTTGTGATCAAACAACTTATGGGAACAAGAATTAACTTGCATAGGAAGGCAAAACAAGCATAACTTCAAGATTTTCAACACATAAAGAGGAAACTTGATATTATTGCAACTCTGATACGTCTCCAACGTATCTACTTTTCCTAACGCTTTTCCTCTTTTTTGGACTCTAATATGCATGATTTGAATGAAACTAACCCCGGACTGACGCTGTTTTCAGCAGAACTACCATGGTGTTGTTTTTGTGCAGAAATAAAAGTTCTTGGAATGGAAGGAAACTTTGTGAGGAATTTTTATACAATAAACAAGAATTTCTGGAGCCAAGACCTACTAGAGAGGGGCACATGGGTGGGCAGAACCCACCAGGGCGCGCCCCCCTCTCCTGGTGCGCCCAGGTGGGTTGTCCCCACCTGGTGGCCCCGCATAACTAGAAACCGACGCTATAAAATCCTATTTTTCCATAAAAAAATCAGGGAGAAAAAATTATCGCGGTCCACGAGACGGAGCCGCCGTCACCTCCTGTTCTTCATCGGGAGGCCAGATCTGGAGCCCATTTGGGGCTCCGGAGAGGGGGGTCTTCGTTCTTCGTCATCACTAACCCTTCTACATCGCCAATTCCATGATGCTCCCCACCGGGAGTGAGTAATTCCTTCGTAGGCTCGTTGGTCGGTGAGGAGTTGGGTGAGATTCATCATGTAATCAAGTTAGTTTTGTTAGGGCTTGATCCCTAGTATCCACTATGTTCTAAGATTGATGTTGCTATGACTTTGCCATGCTTAATGCTTGTCACTTTGAGCCCGAGTGCCATGATTTCAGATCTGAACCGTTTATGTTATCACCATTATATCCATGTTCTAGATCCTATCTTGCAAGTTATAGTCACCTACTACGTGTTATGACCCGGCAACCCCGAAGTGACAATAGTCGGGACCACTCCCGGTGATGACCGTAGTTTGAGGAGTTCATGTATTCACCATGTGTTAATGCTTTGTTCCAGTTCTCTATTAAAAGGAGGCCTTAATATCCCTTAGTTTCCAATAGGACCCCGCTGCCACGGGAGGGTAGGACAAAAGATGTCATGCAAGTTCTTTCCATAAGCATGTATGACTATTTACGGAATACATGCCTACATTATATTGATGAACTGGAGCTAGTGCCATATCGCCTTAGGTTATAACTGTTTCATGATGAATATCATCCAACAAGTCACTGATCCAATGCCTACGAATTTATCATATATTGTTCTTTCTAAGTTACTACTGCTATCATCACTGTTACACTTGCTACAAAATTACTGCTATCACTATTACCATTACCGTTGCTACTGCTACTATTATCAAAACTATCATACTACTTTGCTGCAGATAATTAATCTCCGGGTGTGGTTGAATTGACAACTCAGCTGCTAATACCTTCAAATATTCTTTGGCTCCCCTTGTGTCGAATCTATAAATTTTGGTTGAATACTCTACCCTCGAAAATTGTTGCGATCCCCTATAATTGTTGTTTATCAAACTCCTACAAGCATATATTCCTCCCCCATAATAATTTTCAGTAGCATCATGAATGAATTCAACAATAAAACCATCACATAAATCATTATTTTCATGATTCATAAGCATAGAAATTTTACTACTCTCCACATAAGGAAAATTCTTCTCATTCATAATAGTGAGAGCAAATTCAATAAAATAACTATCATGGGAGGCATAATCCAATTGAAAACTAAAATCATGATGACAAGTTTCATGGTTATCATTATTCTTTATAGCATACATGTTATCACAATAAATCAACATAGATAGCAACTTTGTTCTCATAATCAATTGGAACCTCTTCCGAAATAGTGGATTCATCACTAAATAAAGTCATGACCTCTCCAAATCGACTTTTATCAATATTGTGAAAAGATTCAACACCCTCCAAAACAGTGGGATCATTACCTAGAGTTGACACTCTTCCAAACCCACTTTCATCAACATAATCATCATAAATAGGAGGCATGCTATCATCATAATAAATATTCTCATCAAAACTTGGGGGATTAACAATATCATATTCATCAAACATAGCATCCCCAAGCTTGTGGCTTTTCATATCATTAGCATCATGGATATTCAAAGAATTCATACTAACAACATTGCAATCATGCTCATCATTCAAAGATTTTTAGTGCCAAACATTTTAATGCATTCTTCTTCTAACACTTTGGCACAATTATCGGAATCCTTATTTCCATGAAAGAAATTAAAAAGATGAAGCATTTGAGGCAACCTCAATTCCATTTTTTGTAGTTTTCTTTTATAGAAAAAACTAGTGATAAAACAAGAAACTAAAATATTCGATTACAAGATCTAAAGATATACCTTCAAGCACTAACCTCCCTGACAATGGCGCCAGAAAAGAGCTTGATGTCTACTACACAACCTTCTTCTTGTAGACTCGTGTTGGGCCCCCAAGCGCAGAGTTTTGTAGGACAGTAGCAAATTTCTCTCAAGTGGGTGACCTAAGGTGTATCAATCAGTGGGAGGCGTAGGATGAAGATGGTCTCTCTCAAACAACCCAGCAACCAAATAATAAAGAGTCTCTTGTGTCCCCAACACACCCAATACAATGGTAAATTGTATAGGTGCACTAATCCGGTGAAGAGATGGTGATACAAGTGCAATATGGATGGTAGATATAGGTTTTTGTAATCTGAAAATATAAAAACAGCAAGGTAGCTAGTAACAAAAATGAGCAAAATGGTATTTCAATGCTTAGAAACAAGGCCTAGGGTTCATACTTTCACTAGTGCAAGTTCTCTCAACAATGATAACATAATTAGATCATATAACAATCCCTCAATGTGCAACTAAGGGTCACTCCAAAGTCACTAATAGCAGAGAATAAATGAAGAGATTATTGTAGGGTACGAAACCACCTCAAAGTTATTCTTTCTAATCGATCTACTGGGATAATCCTATAAGTGTCACATACAGCCCTAGAGTCCGTGCTAAAATAACACCTTAAGACACACATCAACCAAAACCCTAATGTCACCTAGATATTCCAATGTCACCACAAGTATCCGTGGGTTTGATTATATGATATGCATCACACAATCTCAGATTCATCTATTCAAACCAACACAAAGAACTTCAAAGAGTGCCCCAAAGTTTCTACTGGAGAGTCAAGACGAAAATGTGTGCCAACCCCTATGCATAAGTTCACAAGGTCACAGGACCCGCAAGTTGATTACCAAAACATACATCAAGTAGATCATGTGAGTATCCCATTGTCACCACAGATAAGCACATGCAAGACATACATCAAGTGTTCTCAAATCCTTAAAGACTCAATCTGATAAAATAACTTCAAAGGGAAAACTCAATTCATCACAAGAAGGTAGAGGGGGAGAAACATCATAAGATCCAACTATAATAGCAAAGCTCGCGGTACATCAAGATCGTGCCAAATCAAGAACACGAGAGAGAGAGAGAGAGAGAGAGAGAGAGAGAGAGAGAGATCAAACACATAGCTACTGGTACATACCCTCAGCCCCGAGGGTGAACTACTCCCTCCTTGTCATGGAGACCGCCGGAATGATCAAGATGGCCACCAGTGATGGTTTCCCCCTCTGGCAGGATGCCGAAATGGGCTCCCGATTGGTTTTTCGTGGCTACAGAGGCTTGCGGCGGCGGAATTCCCGATCTAGGTTTATTTCTGGGGGTTTCTATATTTATAGGAATTTTTTGTTGGGGAACGCAGTATTTCAAAAAAATTCCTACGATCACACAAGATCTATCTAGGGATGCATAGAAACGAGAGGGGAGAGTGTGTCTACGTACCCTCGTAGACCGAAAGCGAAAGCGTTAAGTAACGCGGTTGATGTAGTCGAACGTCTCCGCGATCCAACCAATCAAGTACCGAACGCACGGCACCTCTGTGATCCGCACACGTTCAGCTCGGTGATGTCCCTCGAACTCTAGATCCAGCTAAGGCTAAGGGAGAGTTTCGTCAGCACAACGGCGTGTTGACGGTGATGATGAAGTTATCGGCGCAGGGCTTTGCCTAAGCTCTACGAAAATATGACTGAGGTGGAAATCTGTGGAGGGGGGCAGCGCACACGGCTAAGAGATCAACTTGTGTGTCTATGGGGTTCCCCCTCCCTCGTATATAAATGAGTGGAGGAGGGGATGGCCGGCCTCCTATGGCGTGCCCTAAGGGGGGATTCCTACTCCTAGTAGGAGTAGGTTTCCCGCCTTCCCTAGTTGGAGTAGGAGAAGAAGGAAGAGGGAGAGGGAGAAAAGGAAAGGGGGGCCGCCCCCCTCCCAATTCGGATTGGGCTTGGGGGCGCGCGCCTCCCACTTGGCCGCCTCCTCCTCTCTCCCACCATGGCCCATTAAGGCCCATTAACTCCCCGGGGGGGGGGGGGGGTTCTGGTAACCCCCCGGTACTCCGAAAAATGCCCAAACCTATCCGAAACCTTTTCGGTGTCCAAACATAGCTTTCCAATATATCAATATTTATGTCTCGACCATTTCGAGACTCCTCGTCATGTCCATGATCACATCCGGGACTCTGAACTATCTTCGGTACATCAAATCACATAACTCATAATACATATCATCATTGAACGTTAAGCGTGCGGACCCTATGGGTTCGAGAACTATGTAGACATGACCGAGACTCATCTCCGGTCAATAACCAATAGCGGAACCTGGATGATCATATTGGTCCCTACATATTCTACAAAGATCTTTATCGGTCAAACCGCATAACAACATACGTTTGTTCCCTTTGTCATCGGTATGTTACTTGCCCGAGATTCGATCGTCGGTACCATCATACCTAGTTCAACTCATTACCGGCAAGTCTCTTTACTCGTTCCGTAATGCAACATCCTGCAACTAACTCATTAGTCACATTGCTTGCAAGGCTTATAGTGATGTGCATTACCGAGAGGGCCCAGAGATACCTCTCTGACAATCGGAGTGACAAATCCTAATATCGATCTATGCCAACTCAACAAACACCATCGGAGACACCTGTAAAGCATCTTTATAATCACCCAGTTATGTTGTGACGTTTGATAGCACACTAAGTGTTCCTCTGGTATTCGGGAGTTGCATAATCTCATAGTCAAAGGAACATGTATAAGTTATGGAGAAAGCGATAGCAATAAACTAAATGATCAGAGTGCTAAGCTAACGGATGGGTCAAGTCAATCACATCATTCTCTAATGATGTGATCCCGTTCATCAAATGACAACTCATGTCTATGGCTAGGAAACTTAACCATCGTTGATTAATGAACTAGTCAAGTAGAGGCATACTAGTGACACTCTGTTTGTCTATGTATTCACACATGTACTAAGTTTCCAGTTAATACAATTCTAGCATGAATAATAAAAATTTATCATGATATAAGGAAGTATAAATAACAACTTTATTATTGCCTCTAGGGCATATTTCCTTCAGTCTCCCACTTGCACTAGAGTCAATAATCTAGATTACATTGTAATGATTCTAACTCCCATGGAGTCTTGGTGCTACTCATGTTTTGCTCGTGAGAGAGGCTTAGTCAACGGGTCTGCAACATTCAGATCCGTATGTATCTTGCAAATCTCTATGTCTCCCTCCTTGACTTGATCACGGATGGAATTGAAGCGTCTCTTGATGTGCTTGGTTCTCTTATGACATCTGGATTCCTTTGCCAAGGCACTTGCACCAGTATTGTCAAAAAAGATTTTTATTGGACCCGATGCACTAGGTATGACACCTAGATCGGATATGAACTCCTTCATCCAGACTCCTTCATTTGCTGCTTCCGAAGCAGCTATGTATTCTGCTTCACACATAGATCCCACCAGGACGCTTTGCTTAGAACTGCACCAACTGACAGCTCCACCATTCAATAAAAATGTGTATCCAGTTTGTGACTTAGAGTCATCCAGATCAGTGTCAAAGCTTGCATCAACGTAAACGTTTACGACAAGCTCTTTGTCACCTCCATAAACGAGAAACATATCCTTAGTCCTTTTCAGGTATTTCAGGATATTCTTGACCGCTGTCCAGTGATCCAGTCCTGGATTACTTTGGTACCTCCCTGCTAAACTAATAGCAAGACACACATCAGGTCTGGTACACAGCATTGCATACATGATAGAACCTATGGCTAAAGCATAGGGAATTACTTTCATTTTCTCTCTATCTTCTCCAGTGGTCGGGCATTGAGTCTGACTCAACTTCACACCTTGTAACATAGGCAAGAATCCTTTATTTGCTTGATCCATTTTGAACTTCTTCAAAACTTTGTCAAGGTATGTGCTTTGTGAAATTCCAATTAAGCGTCTTGATCTATCTCTATAGATCTTGATGCCCAATATATAAACAGCTTCACCGAGGTCTTTCATTGAAAAATTCTTGTTCAAGTATCCTTTTATGCTATTCAGAAATTCAGTATCATTTCCAATCAACAATATGTCATCCACATATAATATCAGAAATGCTACAGAGCTCCCACTCACTTTCTTGTAAATACAGGCTTCTCCAAAAGTCTATATAAAACAATATGCTTTGATCACACTATCAAAGCGTATATTCCAGCTCCGAGATGCTTGCACCAGTCCATAAATGGATCGCTAGAGCTTACACACTTTGTTAGCACCTTTTGGATCGACAAAACCTTCTGGTTGCATCATATACAACTCTTCTTTAAGATATCCATTAAGGAATGCAGTTTTGACATCCATTTGCCAAATTTCGCAATCATAAAATGCGGCAATTGCTAACATGATTCGGACGGACTTAAGCATCGCTACGGGTGAGAAGGTCTCATCGTAGTCAACTCCTTGAACTTGTCGAAAACCTTTCACAACAAGTCGAGCTTTGTAGACAGTAATATTACCGTCAGCATCAGTCTTCTTCTTAAAGATCCATTTTATTCTCTATGGCTTGCCGATCATCGGGCAAGTCAACCAAACTCCACACTTTGTTCTCATACATGGATCCCATCTCAGATTTCATGGCCTCAAGCCATTTTGCGGAATCTAGGCTCATCATCACTTCCTCATAATTCATAGGTTCGTCATGGTCAAGTAACATGACCTCCAGAACAGGATTACTGTACCACTCTAGTGCGGATCTTACTCTGGTTGACCTATGAGGTTCGTAGTAACTTGATCAGAAGTTTCATGATCATCATCATTAGCTTCCTCACTAATTGGTGTAGGAATCACTAGAACTAATTTCTGTGATGAACTACTTTCCAATAAGGGAGCAGGTATAATTACCTCATCAAGTTCTACTTCCCTCCCACTCACTTCTTTCGAGAGAAACTCCTTCTCTAGAAAGGATCCATTCTTAGCAACGAATATCTTGCCTTCAGATCTGTGATAGAAGGTGTACCCAACAGTCTCCTTTGGGTATCCTATGAAGATACATTTCTCTGATTTGGGTTCGAGCTTATCAGGTTGAAGTTTTTTCACATAAGCATCACAGCCCCAAACTTTAAGAAACGACAACTTGGTTTTCTTGCCAAACCACAGTTCATATGGTGTTGTCTCAATGGATTTCGATGGTGCCCTATTTAACATGAATGCAGCCGTCTCTAAAGCATAACCCCAAAACGATAGTGGTAAATCAGTAAGAGACATCATAGATCGCACCATATCTAATAAAGTGCGGTTACGATGTTCGGACACACCATTACGTTGTGGTGTTCCAGGTGGCATGAGTTGCGAAACTATTCCGCATTGTTTCAAATGAAGACCAAACTCGTAACTCAAATATTCTCCTCCATGATCAGATCGTAGAAACTTTATTTTCTTGTTACGATGATTTTCCACTTCACTCTGAAATTCTTTAAACTTTTCAAATGTTTCAGAGTTATGTTTCATCAAGTAGATATACCCATATCTGCTCAAATCATCTGTGAAGGTCAGAAAATAACAATACCTGCCACGAGCATCAATACTCATCGGACCGCATATATCAGTATGTATTATTTCATATAAGTTTGTTGCTCGTTCCTTTGTTCTGGAGAACGAAGTCTTAGTCATCTTGCCCATGAGGCATGGTTCGCAAGCATCAAGTGATTCATAATCAAGTGATTCCAAAAGCCCATCAGCATGGAGTTTCTTCATGCACTTTACACCAATATGACCTAAACGGTAGTGCCACAAATAAGTTGCACTATCATTATTAAACTTATATATTTTGGCTTCAATACTATGAATATGTGTATCACTACTATCAAGATTTAATAAAAATAGACCACTCATCAAGGGTGCATGACCATAAAAGATATTACTCATATAAATAGAACAACCATTATTCTCTGATTTAAATGAATAACCGTCTCGCATCAAACAAGATCTATATATAATGTTCATGCTTAACGGTGGCACCAAATAACAATTATTCAGGTCTAAAACTATTCCCGAAGGTAGATGTAGAGGTAGCGTGCCGACGGCGATCACATCGACTTTGGAACCATTTCCCACGCGCATCGTCACCTCGTCCTTAGCCAATCTTCGCTTAATCTGTAGCCCCTGTTTTGAGTTGCAAATATTAGCAACAGAACCAGTATCAAATACCCAGGCGCTACTACGAGCATTAGTAAGGTACACATCAATAACATGTATATCAAATATACCTTTCACTTTGCCATCCTTCTTATCCGTCAAATACTTGGGGCAGTTCCGCTTCCAGTGACCAGTCCCTTTGTAGTAGAAACACTCGGTCTTAGGCTTAGGTCCAGACTTGGGCTTCTTCACTCGAGCATCAACTTGCTTGCCGTTCTTCTTGAAGTTCCCCTTCTTCACTTTGCCCTTCTCCTTGAAACTGGTGGTCTTGTTGACCATCAACACTTGATGCTCTTTCTTGATTTCTACCTTCGCAGCCTTTAGCATCGCGAAGAGCTCGGGAATTTTCTTATCCATCCCTTGCATATTATACTTCATCACGAAGCTTTTGTAGCTTGGTGGCAGTGATTGAAGAACTCTGTCAATGACACTATCAACTGGAAGATTAACTCCCAGCTGAGTCAAGTGATTGTGGTACCCAGACATTCTGAGTATGTGTTCGCTGACAGAACTATTCTTCTCCATTTTGCAGCTGTAGAACTTATTGGAGACTTCATATCTCTTAATTCGGGCATTTGCTTGAAATATTAACTTCAACACCTGGAACATCTCATATGCTCTATGACGTTCAAAACGTCGTTGAAGTCCCGGTTCTAAGCCGTAAAGCATGGCACACTGAACTATCGAGTAGTCATCAACTTTGCTCTGTCAGGTGTTCATAACATCTGGAGTTGCTCCTGCAGCGGGTTTGGCACCTAGCGGTGCTTCTAGGATGTAATTCTTGTGTGCAGCAATGAGGATAATCCTCAAGTTACGGACCCAGTCCGTGTAGTTGCTACCATTATCTTTCAACTTAGCTTTCTCTAGGAACACATTAAAATTCAATGGAACAACAGCACGGGCCATTTATCTACAACAACATAGACATGCAAAATACTACCATGACAAATTAAAGTTCAATTAATCATATTACTTAAGAACTCCCACTTAGATAGACATCCCTCTAACCATCTAAGTGATCACGTGATCCATATCAACTAAACCATGTCCGATCATCATGTGAGATGGAGTAGCTTTCAATGGTGAACATGACTATGTTGATCATATCTACTATATGATTCACGCTCGACCTTTTGGTCTCAGTGTTCCGAGGCCATATCTATATATGCTAGGCTCGTCAAGTTTAACCCGAGTATTCTTCTTGTGCAAAACTGGCTTGCACCCGTTGTATGTGAACGTAGAGCTTATCACACCCGATTATCACGTGGTGTCTCGGCACAACAAACTATAGCAACGGTGCATACTTAGGGAGAACACTTATACCATGAAATTTAGTGACAGATCATCTTATAATGCTACCGCCGTACTAAGCACAATAAGATGCATAAAGGATAAACATCACATGCAATCAATATAAGTGATATGATATGGCCATCATCATCTTGTGCCTTTGATCTCCATCTCCAAAGCACCGTCATGATCACCATCGTCACCGGCTTGACACCTTGATCTCCATCGTACCATCGTTGTCATCTCGCCAACTATTGCTTCTACGACTATCGCTACTGCTTAGTGATAAAGTAAAGCAATTACATGGCGATTGCATTTCATACAATAAAGCGACAACCATATGGCTCCTGCCAGTTGCCGATAACTGTGTTATAAAACATGATCATCTCATACAACAATTTATATAATCATGCCTTGACCATATCACATCACAACATGCCCTGCAAAAACAAGTTAGACGTCCTCTAGTTTGTTGCTGCAAGTTTTACGTGGCTGCTACGGGCTTAGCAAGAACCGTTCTTACCTACGCGTCAAAAACCACAACACGGTATAGTGATTGCTTTTTGATCTTCAGAAAGAACCCTGTTCATTGAATCCGATTCAACTAAAGTTGGATAAACTGACACCCGCCAACCACCTGTGTGCAAAGCACGTCGGTAGAACCAGTCTCATGAATGCGGTCATGTAATGTCAGTCCGGGCCGCTTCATCCAACAATATCGCCGAATCAAGAAACAACTAGTGACGGCAAGCAATATGTAAATACCCACGCCCACAACTTCTTTGTGTTCTACTCGTGCATATAACATCTACGCATAGCCCTGGCTCGGATGCCACTGTTGCGAAATGCAGTATTTCAAAAAAATTCCTACGATCACGCAAGATCTATCTAGGGATGCATAGAAACGAGAGGGGAGAGTGTGTCTACGTACCCTCGTAGACCGAAAGCGGAAGCGTTAAGTAACGCGGTTGATGTAGTCGAACGTCTTCGCGATCCAACCGATCAAGTACCGAACGCACCGCCCTCCCCGATCTGCACATGTTCAACTTGGTGATGTCCCTCGAACTCTAGATCCAGCTGAGGCCAAGGGAGAGTTTTGTCAGCACAACGGCGTGTTGACAGTCATGATGAAGTTACCGACGCAGGGCTTTGCCTAAGCTCTACAACAATATGACCGAGGTGGAAATCTGTGGAGGGGGCACCACACACGGCTAAGAGATCAACTAGTGTGTCTATGGGGTGCCCCCTCCCCCATATATAAAGGAGTGGAGGAGGGGAGGGTCGGCCTCCTATGGCGCGCCCTAAGGGGGGATTCCTACTCCTAGTGGGAGTAGGTTTCCCCCCTTACCTAGTTAGAGTAGGAGAAGAAGGAAGAGGGAGAGGGAGAAAACGAAAGGGGGGTCGGCCCCCCTCCCAATTCGGATTGGGCTTGGGGGTGCATGCCTCCCACTTGGCCGCCTCCTCCTCTCTCCCACCATGGCCCATTACGGTCCATTCACTCCTCGGGGGGTTCCGGTAACCCCCCGGTACTCCGGAAAATGCCTGAATCTATCCGAAACCTTTCCGGTGTCCAAACATAGCTTTCCAATATAGCAATATTTATATCTCGACCATTTCGAGACTCCTCTTCATGTTCGTGATCACATCCGAGACTCCGAACTATCTTCGGTACATCAAATCACATAACTCATAATACATATCATCATCGAACGTTAAGCGTGCAGACCCTACGGGTTCGAGAACTATGTAGACATGACCGAGACTCATCTCCGGTCAATAATCAATAGCAGAACCTGGATGCTCATATGGTCCCTACATATTCTACGAAGATCTTTATTGGTCAAACCGCATAACAACATATGTTTGTTCCCTTTGTCATTAGTATGTTACTTGCCCGAGATTCGATCGTCGGTATCATCATACCTAGTTCAATATCGTTACCGGCAAGTCTCTTTACTCGTTCCGTAATGCAACATCCCACAACTAACTCATTAGTCACATTGCTTGCAAGGCTTATAGTGGTGTGCATTACGGAGAGGGCCCGGAGATACCTCTCCGACAATCGGAGTGACAAATCCTAATCTCGATCTATGCCAAGTCAACAAACACCATCGGAGACACCTGTCGAGCATCTTTATAATCACACGGTTACGTTGTGACGTTTGATAGCACACTAAGTGTTCCTCCGGTATTCGGGAGTTGCATAATCTCATAGTCATAGGAACATGTATAAGTTATGGAGAAAGCAATAGCAATAAACTAAACGATCATAGTGCTAAGCTAACGGATGGGTCAAGTCAATCACATCATTCTCTAATGATGTGATCCCGTTCATCAAATGACAACTCATGTCTATGGCTAGGAAACTTAACCATCTTTGATTAATGAGCTAGTCAAGTAGAGGCATACTAGTGACACTCCGTTTGTCTATGTATTCACACATGTACTAAGTTTCCGGTTAAACAATTCTAGGATGAATAATAAACATTTATCATGATATAAGAAAATATAAATAAAAACTTTATTATTGCCTCTAGGGCATATTTCCTTCATTTTTCGCGTCGGGAACAAGTCAGGGGGGTCCACGAGGCGACGACAAGGACGGAGGGCGTGCCCTCCACCCTTGTGGAGGCCTCGTGGCTCTTCTGGGCCAACTCTTTTGCTTCGGGGGCTTCTTCTGGTCCATAAAAAATCATCGTAAATTTTTAGCTCATTTGGACTCCGTTTGATATTCCTTTTCTGTGAAACTCAAAAACAAGGAAAAACGGAAACTGGCACTGGGCTCTAGGTTAATAGTTTAGTCCCCAAAATCATATAAAATAGCATATAAATGCATATAAACATCCAAGATAGATAATATAATAGCATGGAACAATAAAAAATTATAGATACGTTGGAGACATATCAGAGGACTACACGGATGAGACGGTGATGATGCAGGTTGTCCTTGTAGACGCGAAGCGTGCGGAAGAGCATGTTCTCAATTTCAACGGATCGATCAAGGGTGATGGTTGGCATGGCGTCATGCCTCTTGCGTCGACGAATGGGGTGAGGTGGACAGCTCGGCTATGGTGGCTGCTGCCCGGGAGCAGGCTCGATGGCTTAGATAGGGGTCGTCTCGATCTGTCCTCTCTGGCCAAGGAATGGTTGTCCGGTCCTGTGACCGGGCGGTCGGTGCTTCGGCTGGCAGATTGGCTTGGAGGCACGCAACAGGTGTGGCGGCGTGTGCGCGGATGGAGGTGACAAGCCCGAACTGGGCATCGTTGGCCTGTGGCTAGGCTGTGCTTCCTGCGTGAGCTTCGACTTTCAGGGTGGATCTAAGGCTTGGCTGTGGTGCGCTGTTCGTCGGTATTGTCTCACCTCCATGGTGTTAGTGCGGCTCGATCGGAGGGCTCTCAATTTTGGTGGTCATGGTTTCCTAATGCCGGTATAGCACGGTCTTGGCTTGCTCTCTGTCCGCAGTGGTTGGGTTCCTTCCCCGGGGCTCGGTTAGGTGGGAGGCTTAGGGCTTAGGGAGAATGCTTTGGTTCGATGGGGGTCGAAGGATATTAGTGACGATGGTGTTGTGGCTCCTTACTCTTTGGAGTCATCGTCGATGAGTTCCTCCTCTTCATTAGAGCGTTGCTTGCTGGTTTCAACGGTTGTCGTTGGGGCTGTTGGTGTGGCCGGCCTTCTCTCAAGGTTTGGTGAGGTTCTTGTGGGTCACTCTAGACGAAAGCTTAAGTCTTGGACCGGGGTCAATGCCAGCGGTGCTCTTGGGTATCGCTATCCTTCTTGAACGTGTCTCGAAAGAATTCACCCACTCATCTCAGGGTTGTGGGCAAGTTGGTGGTGGAGTTTCGAGTTGGCCGGAGTCGGCATTGTTCTTTTTTTTTCTCTTTTCAGGCCTTTGCACGATTGTCCCTTTTCAAATCGTGTGGTTTTCAACGTTGTCTCCTTCATAAATAGGGTCATTTAGTATTTCTGTTTTCCTCTCTTAACGAATTGGGCAGAACTCGTGCTTTCTCCTATAAAAAAATCCCCAAATAGTATGAAGCCGGCTTATGGCCGTGATTTCATTGTCTTTTCCAAGCATAGCCCCTTGTAAAATACAACTCAGGAAAAAAGGGGGATGGACTTCAAACAGATGCTTCGGTTGCCGTTTTTGCATTGTATAAATTATACTCTGGTTTTTTAAATTACACCAGTATATGCCGGTTTATGAAACACTTCTCGTCAGTGTTTGCCCGCAATGATATGTAACAGTTCTTATTCCGCGCCTTAAGCACCGGTTATGGTACAATTCGCTAACCGACGAACACCCTCCGATACACTATGTATGCACATGGGCCAACCCAATTAGGTTTTCTTTTTCACCGTTTTTTCGGGAACATTTGCAGTGAATGTACCGACGGTTTCAGAGCCTTTTTCTCTTTAGCTTTTCTTCCATCAAGGTTTTTGCTTGTGTTCTCATTATGTTTTTCCCTTTTTGTCTTTTTTAATTTTTCGGTTTTAGTTTTCTTTTCGTTTGCATAAAATTCGTGACCCTTTATCACAAATATGTGAACTTTTTCAAATTTATTCCCTCTTTCCAAATTTCCGTGATTTTTTTCCAAATTTCTTGAACTTTTTCAAATCTCGTATTCCTTTCCAAAATCAAGGGACTTTTAATTTCAAAATCCATGAAATATTTTCAAATTCATGAATTTCAAAATCATGACCATTTTGTGAATTCATAATTTTTTTGAATTTCATTACTTTTCAAAAATCAAGTTATTTTTTCAAATTCGTTAACTTTTTGGAGTTTTATGAAAAAAAATCAAATTCACGAACTTTGTTCATTTTTTATTTTATAAATTTTCTTGTGTTAAAAGTCACGGTTGACCAGCCAACTGGTCTACCGTCGACCGGTGGACAGTTGACCGACCAAATCAAGTGCGCCGTGGCGAAGAAACCAGCGTCGCCATTGTGAATGGGCGTGAGGGCGCGTGGGTGTCATAATCCCTAACCAGCGTATAAGGCGTAGATTAGGAGGTTTAATTATATGTGGCGCCTGATGCGAGCACTAGCGTACACGCAAGTTGGCCGGCCCATCATGGATTTTCTGAGCCATTTTAGGAAGGATTGGAAAGCTTCTTACCCTTTTTTGTCGGTCTGCCTTACATTTTTTTTGTTATTTGTGGGTTTTCTATTTTCCTTATTCTTTTTCTTTTCAAATTCATGATTTTTTTTATTTTCACGAATGTCTTATTTAAATTTACGATTCTTTCTAAATTCTTGAACATTTTTTAAAATTTTGGTATGTGGCTTTTAATTACTGAATACCTTTTTCAATTTGCGAACATTTTTTGAATTCAACGAGTCTTTATTGAGTCCACGAATATATTTAGATTCCGCAAACAGTTTTATAATTCCATGTACGATTTTGTATTTGTGAACATTTTTTGTATCCACAAACATTTCTTTGAATGTACGGTCATTTTTTGAATTTTGCCAAGTTTTTTTGACAACAACAACAACAAAGCCTTTAGTCCCAAACAAGTTGGGGTAGGCTAGAAATAAAACCCATAAGATCTCGCAACCAACTCATGGCTCTGGCACATGAATAGCAAGCTTCCACGCATCCCTGTCCATAGCTAGCTCTTTGGTGATACTTCAATCCTTCAGGTCTCTCCTAACAGACTTCTCCCATGTCAAATTCGGTCTACCCTGCCCTCTCTTGACATTCTCCGCACGCTTTAGCCGTCCTCTATGCACTGAATATGCCCAAACCATGTCAGACGATGTTGGACCAGCTTCTCTTCAATTGGTGCTACCCCAACTCTATCTCGTATATCATCATTCCAGACTCGATGTTTCCTCGTGTGGCCACATATCCATCTCAACATACGCATCTCCGCCACACCTAACTGTTGAACATGTCACCTTTTAGTCGGCCAACACTCAGTGTCGTACAACATTGCGGGTCAAACCGCGCGTCCTGTAGAACTTGCCTTTTAGCTTTTATGGCACTCTCTTGTCACAGAGAATGCCAGAAGCTTGGCGCCACTTCATCCATCCGGCTTCAATTCGATGGTTTGCATCTTCATCAATACCCCCATCCTCCTACAGCATTGACCCCAAATATCGAAAGATGTCCTTCTGAGGTACCACTTTGTCATCAAGGCTAACCTCCTCCTCCTCACACCTAGTTGTAGTGATCCGACCTTAAACGGTCAAATCTCTGTGTATAAGTGACATCCCTGGATCGGTAATGCTGACACACACAGTACTTGAAGGATTTATAACAGAGTTCAACCACACACTTATTACATCGAATGACTCTAAGAGAGTACTTATTACAATAATATGGCTGAAGGCCATCTGATGAAGTTAATAGCGGAAGCTTCGAGGGTAAATGAGTCCATCAACTCCAACGGCATAGCTGCTCAAGATGTCCATAACCGGGGACATGGCTAACCATGATTAGTTTATACACTCTGCAGAGGTTTGCGCACTTTTCCCCACAAGACTCGATCTCCTTCGTTGTATTTCTCACACTGCATGATGGGCGAGAAACGGATGACCGAGACATAGTCTTTCCGAAGAGGTCGCCCATCATGGAAAGGATTTTCACAACTTACTCAACGATGCTAGAGCCCATAATGGCTTGTGGCTGCACACGAAAGTTTCCAGCATGAATAACATAATGATCCCTTTGATCCTGGGTCGCGAACCATAAGAAAAATCACACGGATACCTTGGGATTCTCCTTTGGACAACACTGGATTTCCCCAGGTGCCCACAAACCGATCCACCCAGATGTGTGTTAAAGTAGCCACCTTAAGTAAAACCCTTAGTTCATAATAATACTCACAACTGTCATGAATCACTCAAACCAAACCACGTCTACAAGCATAGCATGGCAAAGTATTTTAAGTGTAACGTAGTAACTCCCAAGGTTTGAATAAAAGGGCAATAAGTACTACCTCAACAACTACTTCCCGAAACCCAGAAGTTAAACATATCCTACTCATGCAATGTTTGAGGATTGGGACTAATGCATAAAAACTGGGTAATAAAGGATATGATCAAAGTGTTACTTGCCTTGCTGACAATCTGAAAACCCTAGTGACTCGTAGTAGCACGCTTCGCACTCCGGAAACTTTATCGTGAATAAACATTAGCAGACATAAGCAATCAAGCACAATATGCAAGGGTAAAACTCAAATAAAAAGATTCAAATTGAAAGCACAAGAGAAGAGCTTCGATTTGCAAAAAGAATCAATTGAATCGGAGCTACGAAAGTCAAACTATGATCAAAAGAAGTTCGAATTCAAATCTTCTTGCAACCAAATTTTAAATTGTCAAAATCATGTTCAAGTTGGTTAACTGGAAAGAGGGGAACAAGACGAAGATTTAGGTGTTGGTTTCACTGGATTTGGACAAACGGGCAAAAAGTTGCGAGGGTTTGAAGATCAGGTACTGATCTGTGATAAAAGAAATCACAGATAGGTCCCTGGCCGAAAATAAAAATAAAAAGAAAAACATATCGAACGAACGTTCGCTATTAGGGACAAACGAACAAATATGTTCGCTAATAGTGGCGTTCGGGTGAACGCTTACTAATTAGCAAACTCGAAATAAAACTGGTCTTCTGTTGAACCGAAAGAAAACTGACAAAACCTAAAAAACTGATCTAGGTTTTATACCTAAAACCGGAGAAAAAACCGGCGGGCGGCGGCGGTCAACGGCGGCTCCGGGGAATGGCGTGGGCGGGGCGGCTTCGGCGGGCGGCGGCGGCACGCAGCGGTGGCGACGGCGGCGGGCAGCAGCGGCAGGCGGCGGCGCAAGCGGCTCGGCGGCGGCGAGGCGGCTACGGCAGGACGACGGCTTTTAAAGAGGCCCCGAAGGGGTCCTCGGCTTGTGCGAGGGGGCGCGGAGGGGAGGCTGACCCGGACTCCGACGAGAGTCCGACTCCGCACGCGAGCAAAGCGACGGCGGCTCGGATGGGGCGGCTGGGTTTCGGCCGAGTCGGTTCGAGTTTTTTAAAAATAAAATTCCGCCCAAATAAAATCCTAATAAAATAAAAAAATTCTAAAAATACCAGAAACAATTTTCACCGTCTAAACCTATTATTTAGAACAAAGTAAACATTTTTCTGGCCTAAAATGCAGTTTTCAAAAATGCATTTTTTTCTAATTCAAATAAAATAGCAAATAAAATCCATATGAAATATAATTTTGATTTCAAATTTTCTTCTCCAATATTCCTTTCTTTTGAAGAAGTCATATTATCTTCTCTCTTTTATTTTAAATATTGGAAATAATTGGGGAGAAAAATATTAAAACCAAATTGATCCTCTTTTCAAATTTAAAATTCAAATATGAAAATTTATGAAATCCCCAACTCTCTCCTTGGATCCTTGAGTTGCTTAAGATTTCTAGGATCACAACCAAATATGCAATAAAATATGATATGCATATGATGACCTAGGTATAACATCCAAATTGAAAATTAGGATGTTACAAACCTACCCCCCTTAAGATGAATCTCGCCCTCGAGATTCGGGTTAGCTAGAAAATAGGTGTGGGTGGTCTTTCTGTAGGTCTTCTTCTCTTTCCCAGGTGGCTTCATCCTCGGTATGGTGGCTCCACTGAACTTTGCAAAACTTGATAACCATGCTGCGTGTAACTCGGCTGGCAAACTCGAGAATCTTCACGGGTTTCTCCTCGTAGGTCAGATCACTCTCCAACTGAATTGCTTCCAGGGGCACTGATCTCTTAGAGGAATATCGGCCATCTCAGCATGGCACTTTTTTAGCTGGGAAACGTGAAACACATCATGAACTCCTGACAATCCTCCGGGTAACTCCAACTTGTAGGCTACTTCTCCCATACGTTCTAGAATTCGGTATGGTCCTACAAATTTCGGGGCTAACTTTCCCTTAACTCCAAATCGCTTAACTCCTCGGAGTGGTGACACACGAAGATATGCTCTATCTCTAATTTCATAGACTACCTCCTTGCGTTTGGTATCAGCATAACTCTTCTACCTGGACTGAGCTACCTTCAATCTATATCAAATCAACTTAACCTTCTCTTCAGACTCTTTGATAAAATCTGGTCCAAACAACTGACGGTCTCCAACTTCATCCCACATTAATGGTGTCCTACATCTCCTTCCATACAGAGCTTCAAAAGGGGCATCTTCAAACTAGCCTGATAACTATTGTTGTAGGAGAACTCTGCGCGTAGGGCAAATTATCATCCCAACTAGATCCATAATCTAGCGCACAAGCTCTCAACATGTCCTCCAGAATCTGATTGACTCTCTCTGTCTGTCCATCGGTCTGCGGATGAAAGGTTGTACTGAACTCTAGCCTGGTACCCAAAGTTTGGTGCAGCTGATTCCAAAATTTTGAGGTAAACTGTGTCCCTCTATCTTATACGATGGTCCTCAGAACTCCATGCAGACATACAATCCTGGTCATATATATCTTGGCCAACTTCACGCTTGTATATGTGGTTTTCACTGGGATAAAGTGACCTACCTTGGTCAAGCGATCAACTACTACCCAGATAGAATCATATCCCGATCGTGTCCTGGGTAGTCCGGTGATGAAATCCATGCCAAGTTTATCCCACTTCCAATCGGGTATCGGCATAGGCTGTAATAATCCTGGTGGCTTCTGATGTTCTGTCTTCACTCTCTGACATACATCGCATACTGCTACATACTCGGCAATATCCTTCTTCATTCCTGTCCACCAGAAACGTTCCTTCAAATCCAAATACATCTTGGTATTTCCGGGGTGAATCGAATATGGCGATTCATGAGCTTCCTGAAGTATTAACTTCCTGATCTCCGCATTATTGGGCACATATACACGATCCTCAAACCATAAAGTTCCATGCTCATCCTCACGAAAACCTTTGGCTTTTCCTTTGCTCATCTTCTCCTTTATCTCAACAGTTTCCTTATCATCCTCCTAAGCTTCTCGAATCTTTTCCAATAAGGTAGACTGAACCTCCATTGCTGCAACAAAACCTCTTGGAACTATCTCCAAACGAAGTTCCTTGAGACCGTATACTAACTCCCGTGGTAATCCTCCGCTTACAAGGGTATTAACATAACTCTTGCAACTCAAGGCGTCTGCTACGACATTGGCCTTTCCTGGATGATAATGCAACTTCATATCATAATCCTTTATGAGCTCCAACCATCTCCTCTGCCTGAGATTCAACTCCTTTTGCGTGAAAATGTACTTCAAACTCTTGTGATCCATGTACACATCACATCTATTTTCATTCAGAAAATGTCTCCAGGTCTTGAGCGCATGCACTACTGCTGCTAACTCCAAATCATGTGTGGCATAATTCAACTCGTGAGGTTGAAGCTGCCGTGAGGCATACGAAACAACTCTTCCGTCTTGCATAAGTACACCTCCAAGTCCCAAACGATAAGCGTCGCAAAAAACTTGGAAATCCTTTCGTATATCCGGAAGAATCAGCACTGGGGCTATAACCAAATGTTTCTTCAACTCCTGAAAACTGGCCTCACAATCCTCAATTCATTTGAACTTGGTGTCCTTCTTCAACAACTTTGTATGGGTTTCACAATCTTGGAAAATTCTCAATGAATCTCCGATAATAACCTGCGAGTCCCAGAAAACTTCGGATCTCTCCAACTGAGGTGGGTGCCAACCACTCAGTGACAGACTGAACCTTGGTAGGGTCTATGGCTATACCTTCTCCTGATATAACATGTCCAAGAAATCCAACTTCCTTTAACCAAAACTCACACTTGCTAAACTTGGCATACAGCTAGTGTTCCCTGAGCTTCTCGAGAACTAAGCGCAAGTGTTCCTTGTGTTTCTCTTCATTCTTCGAGCACACCAAAATATCATCAATGGACACCACCACAAACTTATCCAAAAACTCCATGAATACCTTGTTCATCATACTCATAAAATAGGCAGGGGCATTAGTCAATCCAAATGACATGACCGTGTACTCATACAGCCCATACCTCATGGTAAAAGCTATCTTAGGTATGTCATGTTCTCGAATCTTCAACTGGTGGTATCCTGATCGAAGATCGATCTTGGAGAATACTTTAGCTCCTTGCAATTGGTCAAACAGATCATTGATCATTGGTAGTGGGTACTTGTTCTTGATCGTCACTTCATTCAACGCCCGATAATCAACAACCATTCTCAAAGACCCATCCTTCTTCTCAACTAAGAGCACTGGGGCTTCCCACAGTGATGAACTTGGTCGGATATATCCTTTCTCCAATAACTCCTTAATCTTCTTCTTAATTTCCTCCAGATCATTTGCGGGCATCCGATACGGTCTCTTCGATATTGGTCCGGTGCCTGGCAACAGCTCGATCAAAAACTCCATGTCTCGATCTGGCGGCATGCCTGGTAGTTCCTCTGTAAATACATCCGGATAATCCTTCACAACATGCATTTCTTCCTGAGCAACTCCCGAGAGAGAATTTACTTGGGTCCTCCTTGGCGCATGCCTAGGCACATACTTGATCCTTTTTCCCTCCGGGGTGGTGAGTAGAATTGACTTACTAGCACAATCAATATTTCCTCCATACATGGATAGCCAATCCATGCCTAATATCACACCCAATCCTTATGACTCCAAAATTATCAAGTCTGAGGGGAAAACATGCCTACCTATGGTCAATGGCATCTGAAAACATCCACTGCATGCCATATACTCCGCTCCAGGTGAGCTTACTAACATAGGTGTCTTAAGAACTTTGGTAGGCAACTTGTATTTATCCACAAATCCCCTTGATATGTATGGAACTATTGCAGTAAATGACTTAATCAAAAACTTACCAATAACTGCATCTGGTTGTTCTTCAACCTCCTCCACGTTAACGTGGTTCACTTGTCCTCTGGTGAAAGGGTTGGGCTTCTTCCCAAAGTTTCCATTTCGATTGCCGTTCTTCAACTCTGAGCAATCATTGGCGTAGTGTCCAGTCTTCCCGCACTTGTAACAGGTGACATGACTCAGATCTTTCTTAGCGGGTGTTGCTGGATTGGGACGGTTCTGGCTGTTGCTTCCTCCATTCCCGTTTCCATTCTTAGGCCCACTATGGTTATGTGAGCTTCCTCCATTGTGAGTATGGCCTCCATGGTTATGGGTGTAACCTCCGGAGTTAGGGGTAAAGTGAGGCTTCTGCTGAGCTCTAGAATTGTACTTCCCCTGTCTATACTTCCATTTGCGGCTCTCTATCTGCTGATGTTTGCTTTCAATCATAAGGGCCCTGTCTACCAACTCCTGGTAGTTAGTAAATGTTGCCACCATTAACTGCATACTCATCTCATAATTCAGCCCTTCCATAAACTTCTCCTGCTTCGCGGCATCTGTGGCTACATCATCTGCGGCATAGCGAGCTAACTTGCTAAATTCATCCACATACTGCCCCACGGTACGATTTCCCTGGCGTAAGTTGTGAAACTCACGCTTCTTCATATTCATTACTCCCGTAGAGACATGGGATGTGCAGAAAACTTGCTGAAACTGATCCCATGTGACATTGGCTATGGGAAAAGTGGTTGTGTAATTCTCCCACCATGAGGCTGCGGGTCCATCCAATTGATGTGCGGCAAGGCGCACCTTCTTAGCATCAGTGCAACCTGCGGTGGTCAGCTTCCTTCCAATCATGCAGAGCCAGTCATCAGCAACAATCGGCTCGGTGCTACTGGAAAACACCGGCGGATTCAATCTCAGAAAATGGGCTAAGTTGTCAACTAGAGGTGGTGGTGATGGATTGTTATTGTTGTTGTTGTTGTTGTTGTTGCCGGTTTTGGACTAGTAGCTGCATCAAGGCATTCTGCTGCTGGATCAACTGGGTGAGCTCCGGTGAGAAGACAAATCCGGGGTCATGTCTCGGAGGCATCTGATGGGTTTAGAGGGGAGAGATTAGAATAGAATGGGGTCTAAGAAGAAATCACTACCCATATGCACATGAGACAAACACATTCATATCACACCACTCAATTCAAACAAGGGCATACAATTGATCTAGCCCGTATCCTCCACCTCCTTCGCCTTCTGTCCTCTCCATTTGATTTCTTGGACGCAAAGGATATCAACACCTCTCCTCACCGCTACATCAACTAGCTCACGAAGCTTCCCTGTCAGAGACCCTACGTTCCACCTACCTAAGCGAATCCTCCTAGGCTCGGCTAGCTTCCTTACCCCTTCACACTCATTGAGTCAAATACGAAGACCCTTGCTCATTTTCCACTACACCCGGGCGCCGATGTAGCACGCCACTAAGAATGCGACGACCCGATCCTCGCTCACTTGCCACCGTATCCAGATCAAGATAAGGCGCGCCACCTGAGGGGTGACGGCCCGGCACTTTCCCATTTTCCACCACACCCGGGTTCCGATGTGGCGCGTCGCTGAGAGGGTTACGCCCCAACGAATTTTTTTTGGGGTTTCATCTCCATAAGAGTGCCTGAGTTTTTACATTGGATCGCCAAGCCTATCACAAACCTCCTCCTTTACCCAGACTTGGGACCGGCTATGTTGAGACATTTTGCCAACTTTTTTAGCTCACAATAATTTTATAACCTTGTGAACATTTTTTTAATTATGTGAACATTTTTTAATCAGAGAACATTTTTCGACTCCACAAAAAAAATTTATTCATGAGTTTTTTTCAAAAAATATGAATTTGCGAACACTATTTAAATTTGTGAACATTTACCTAATTCACTAACTTTCTCTGAATTCACGAGAATATTTTTAAGTTTACAATATTTTTTATTCATGATTTTTTCAAATTAAAAATAAACTATATATATATATATATATATATATATATATATATATATATATATATATATATATATATATATATAAACGTGAGCTATGTCCTCAGCTTCGCTTGGGTCGCTGGGTCAGGCCCACATCACAGGGGCCGGGGCGGGGGTGGGGGAGTGGTACCGCTCGCTACGAGCGATGCCTAACAACACCCGTTTTTGCCTGGTTATCAACTCTAACAATAAGTATTTTTGCCAGGTATCATCCTCTCTTTTTTTTCTCTATCTCGACCTACTCGAGTGCATGTACCCCACCAGGCGGACTACTAGAGGTGGACCACAAGAGTCACATGGGATGGGCGAAGCACCAACAGGGACAACGGGTTTGGCGTGTCATCTAGCTTTCTTGCGGGTCCCTTGTGTGGGCGTCGCCATGGTTGAAGCTCCCGTGAACCGTCGAGGTTAGGCGGCAACAAGCAGGCGAGGGGAGAGCTGGAGATGCGGCACAAGGTGTGTTTTTTTAGGGGAACGAAGGTGTGGGTAAATCTGAAAATAGTTCGGATTCAAACTACTGTTTCAGTTTGGTTTTCCTATTGGGCTACATTACATTGGACGAAATGGGCTGAGACATTAGTTCAACTTGGGCCGATCTGCGCTTTACTTATTTCTGGCCTGGATTAGTTGGCAGATCTTATTTGACGCCCGCAGGCGTCAAAAGGACGTGGCTCCGCTGAAGCCTGCACACCCGACACACCATTTGGGCCAGCCCACGGTCGCATGCTTTTTCTTCTTATTCCTGTTTCTTTCATTTCTTTTTTTCTGTTTCTGTTTCTATTCCTTTTCTTTTCTTTTTGGTATTTTTTATTTTTGTTTCCTTTTCATGTATTATGCACAGTTCGTTGCATATTTATATACAAAAATGTCCATCATATATTTAAGAAAATGTTTATTGTGTATTTTAAAATTGTTCAACATATATTCACAGGAATGTTGAATGCATATTTAAACATTATTCAGCGTATATCACAAAAATGTTCAATGTGTATTTAGATATTTGTTCAGTGTATATAAAAAATGTTCAGTGTCTATTTAAAAACTGTTTAGCGTATATCACAAAATGTGCAATGTATATTTAAAAAATTTCTTCATTTGAAATTTCAAAATTTTTGTTCATGTTTTTAATAACTGTTGATATTTTTAAAAGTTTAATTCAATCTCTAAAATTGTCCACGATTTTCAAACGTTATTATTTTTTTAAGGAAAATTGTTCATTTTTCCCAAGAAATATTGAAAAGTTTGAAAAAAGAAACGGATCTGCCGTTGTACATAGTTGTTTTACTTATCAGGTGATGCAAATAGGTTCTTAAAGTTGGGCGCCCCAAATTTAACACTAGAACACATCACGTCTGTTGGTTTGGATGAGGTATCCACTAACGGCAGATCGTGAGTTAGAGCTTTACTCGTGCAACCATTTTACTGACGAGTTTTTTTCACGCGCCCCGATTTTGCTAGCTCCAAATGTGCCGGCCCATTTGCGGTTCTCTTAAGCGAAGGCCCAAAAGCCCGACGCTCGCGGGCGCCATACAGGGGTCTCGGATTAGTTTGCAGTGGAGAGAGACCGATCGGTTTCAATCGGGACGAATCCTATTGGGCGCTTGTTTATAGGTTTTTTTGCAAACTGGCGCCTAAAGCAGTTCCCCCACCAAAACACTACCCTCCCGCACTGGGGCGGCCCATTATTTTTTTTCATTTTCAAACAGCAAAAATGTTGTGCCCCATGAGACTCGTACAGGGGAGCTCCTAACTGGCGCTCTTAGCGCCGGTTCAGCTTACTGGCGCCTGAAGGCGTTGCTACTGGGCCGACCCAGCAAAATTTCATTCGATAGAGCTAGCACGTGGGTAGCGCTAGAGCGAAAATATCCCGAAAATGTTGTTCCCTAACCACCTGACCTAATGCTTGCTATTGACTTATTTCAGCGTAAAGCGTTTAAGGACATTTGTAGCCGTGTACTTTATTGCACACATGCCGTTCACTGTAGCACTTTGTTTTTCAATTATTTTTAAACATTATCGAAAAAGTTCATGAATTACAAAAGGTACATTGGTTTTGAAAAAAAACATAAAAAATTGAAAAAAGTTGAGCAATTTGAGAAAGTTCACAATTTTGAGAAAAAGTTAACCTGTTTTGAAAAATAGTTCACAAATCTTGAGAAAAAAGTTAACGGATTTAAAAAAAAGTTCATCAAATTTTGAAAAAGGTTCATCGATTTTGGGAAAAGTTCACCGATTTGAAAAAAAGTTTATCAATTTGAAATAAGCTCATCGAAATTGCAAACAATCTTCATCGTATCTGAAAAAAGTTCATCAAATTTTAAAAAAAGTTCATCAAAATTGAAAATTAGTTCACCGAGTTTGAAAAAAAGTTCATCAAGATTCAAAAAAGTTCATGGATTTTGAAAAGAGTTCATCGATTTGGAAAAAAGTCATCGATTTTGAAAAAAGGTCATCGGTTTCAAAAAGAGTTCATCGATTTTGAAAAAAGTTCATCGATTTGGAAAATAGTTCATTGATTTTGAAAAGAGTTCATCGATTTTGAAAAAGTTCATCGGTTTTGAAAAAGAATTCATCAATTTTGAAAAGAGATCATCGGTTTTGAAAAGAGATCATCGGTTTTGAAAAAAGTTCATCAGTTTGAAAAGGATTTCAAAAAGAGTTCATCAATTTTGAAAAAGTTCATCAATTTGAAAAGGAGTTCGTCGATTTTGAAAAAGTTCATCGGTTTTGAAAAAGAGTTCATCAATATTGAAAAGAGATCATCGGTTTTGAAAAAGATTTCAAAAAGAGTTCATCGATTTGAAAAAGAGTTCATTGATTTGAAAAAGAGTTCATCGATTTTGAAAAGAGTGCGTTGATTTTGGAAAAAAAATCATAGGTTTTGAAGAAAGTGTTCATCGATTTTGAAAAATTAGTTCACGAATTTGAAAAGGTTCATCGGATTTTGATAAAAAAAGAGTTCACGCATTTAACAAGAAAAAGAAAAAGGAAAAAGGGAACAAAACCGTTCCAACAACGGAGAAAAAGAACAAGTAAAAGGAAAAAAATGAAGAAAAACAGCAAGACGAAAGAAAAGAGGGAAGAAGATGTAAGTAAATACATCTGATGTGATGGCCTGTTGGTTACTGCAGCTAAGGTAGAATGCAGAACTCTTGGGGTTCGAATACCACTACCAGGCACTTTATTTTTTGCGGAATAAAAGCAGGACGTAGATGGGCCGAGCCCAAGTCGCTGCGAGGGGTATGCGCCCGTTAGGGAAAACAACTAAAACGACGCAGCGGGCGCCGTTTAGGAAATGCCCTCGTACAGAGGTCGTTCGGAAACAGAACGCATCGAAATAACCTACTAGGCAACGCAACCTCGGGTGGTAGATTCGTTTTAACTCCCTAAAATACAACACTTGCAAACACACTGTTTTGTGTTCGTTCTCCTTTTTCTCTTTCTTTCTTTTTATTTTCTATTTTTCATAAATGCAAGAACTATTTAAAATTCTGTTTTTTTAAAAAAAGTCATGATTTTTTCAAAAATCAGTGATTTGTTTTCCAAAATTGATGAACGTTTTTCAGAACTCATAACTGTGTAAATTTTTGGTGATTTTTTTTTCAATTTTGGTGTTCTTTTTCTAAATTTGAGGAACTTTTTTTTTCAAAATTGATGAACTTTCTTCAATTTTCGATTAACTTTTTTTCTAGTTCATTATATTTTTTTCAAAACCCATGAACATTTTGAAGTTCACAATTTTTTTCCAGTTTTCATGTTTTTTTTTCATTTTTTACTAAAGTCAACAGTTGACCGGTCAACCCGACCAGTGAGCAGCGAACCTGCCTAAAAGAAAATCAGCAGCGAACCCAGCAAGGCAGCGGCCAACGGTGGATCGTATGCAAACGGGCATTTGAAGCTCCTCCGCGCTGGGCCGACCCATCTAGCGTTTCTTTCTAGTGAGTTTTATAATCCGCCAAAGGAAGCTAGCTAACCGTGATTCGAACCAACGTCCTCCCTCACCTATTATCGCTGGTGTAACCACAAAGCCACCACACGGGACCTGGCAAGATTGAACTTTTTCTATCTGTTATTCTTTCTTTTCCCTTTTTCCTTTTACCTATTTTTCGTTTTCCTTTTTCTTTTTTTCTTCTTCCTAGTTCAATGAATTGTTTGAAAATATGTGATTTTTTTTCAAATTCAACGACCTTTTAAAAAATATGAACATTTGTTTTAAAATCGATGATATTATTTCAGATTTGTGAACTTTTTTCCAAATTCGATGACCTTTTTTATAAGTTGATGAACTTTTTTAAAAAAATCCTATGAACTTTTTAAAAAATTGATAAACTTTTTTTTCATATTCATTGGACTTTTTTTCAAAATCTATGAACTTTTTCTACTTCGGTGAACTTATGTTAAAAATTCGTGAACATTTTTTCGTAATCCATGAACTTTTCTTCAAAATCTAGGAACGTTTTTGAATCCGTATACTTTTTCATTTTTTGTGATTTTTTATTTTTTATTTTAATCAACGTGAACAAAGTTGACTATATGTTAATGTTTGTACTAAAAGAGGGATCAAATAGGATTATTTCCTGATCATTGGCGAGAAATTGAGCGTGGTCTAGCGAGAAGGCTTGAAGTTCTTGACTTAGGCGAGCAGAGATTGATTCCAACTTTGCCCAAATTAACATCAACGTTTTTCCTTCGCGTTTGTTTTTTGCCAGAGGTTGATTGGGCCGGCGCACACAACGCCGAGTAGGAGGTCCCGCAACCAACGGGGCCTCCTATATGCCGCTCTCCACGCACTTCAACCAGCTGAGCTAGCGAGCTTTACTGATTAGTCAGCAGCGTCAATCTTTAAGAACCAATCCACAGCCTAGATCCAAATTATTTTAAGATGAATGCAAAAAAATTGAGTGTCTTGTGAAACGCAAACACTTTTCAAATTGGTGAATTGTTTTAAAAAAAACTGAAACATTTTTGAAAAGCAAGAACATTTTTCAAAATCATGAACACTTTTTTTGAAAACGAGTCCTTGAGACTTCATCGGCGGAGGTCCGGCCACCGCCTTCGGTGCTCTCTCTCTGTGCCCCCACTCGCCCCTGCAAGTGAGACGCCGCCGCCGACCAGGACACCATCGCCGGTGACCAAGCTCGTCAAGACACACCTGCCCAAGAACACACGCGTACGAGACGGCTGGCAAGGTCCTGCTGGAGGCAGGCCACGAAGATCGCCATGTATCTGGTTCTCCTGTCCACGGCCTCGCCGCCATGATTCGTCACAGCCACTGTCGACTTATTCTTGCATGGCAGGAATGCAAGGTGGACGAGGGGGTGAGTCCCATCCATGGACTGATTTGTATCAAGGGGAGCAGGAAGCAAGGAGGCTGAGATTACGAGTTAGTCTCGGGCCAACACGTACGGTGACTGATTCATGAGCAAAGATCGAATCGGCTGTTAGCGTGTGAGTAGCATATATGGTCAACTGTGTCCATGTGAACATGTGCTGATGGATCACGCGGGAACGGCACCGTCATGACGCCCTTCCGCGTGCTGGGTGTTAGGGAGACACGCATCTCAGGATTAGTATTATGATGATGTTCGATGAGCATCTACGTAGGTACGTAACCGATCGACCATGTACGAAAACGGAGCAGCCTGATTAGAAGTGGAGAAACAAAGCAAGGGATCGTAGAAGTGGGGATGTTCTGAATCGGTCAGTTAACTCAGAGATTGCATGTTGTATCTTACCCTCTAGCTGTTTCAAAACAAAACAAAAAAGGAAAATTAACCACCTCTAGCGCCAGTCGACTAGCCGTTGCACGCCGGCCGACTGCCCCGTCTGTCCCGCGAGCACGGAGGGGACGCGCCGTCTAAAGATGAACCGTGAATGAGCTCATCATGGCCTCTCGAGATGTTTGAAGGTAGCATGGCGAGCCGAGAGTTGAAGCCAGGGCGAAAGGGAATATATTGGAGTTAGTTAACTATAAGCACCTCAAGTCAAACCCAATACACGGTCTAAAATATGCGGGCACGTAAACATCTGGAACGGGCAAATACGCGCGCGCGCGCGCGTACCCATGGCGCGCTGATGCAGTGCAGCGTCGCAGACCCTGGACTGAAACAGGGGATTTCCTTTTTCTGTCAGCGGTGCACGTCGCTGTTTCATTCACCCGTTGTTTTACTTTTTTACAGCAGTCAGCAGCGCGCTCTCGGCGCCCATGCCTCGATAGATCCGCTGCCTGTAGAGTCAGCTCGCGATGATTGGCGGGCGGGCGGGCTTCTGCACAAGTGCAAAACTACACGTTGTGGGGCAAATATTTACTGCTCTCACCAACCGGTCGATGTGACGTCGTTTGTTGTTCTCGCAGTGCAGCGCATACAGATCCAGCTGCATGTGGCGATCGGAAACGGTGCATACCCAAACATTGCAATTCATCGGTTTCCATGTCGCAGAAATTCCGAATTCACGGCACTTTTTCAGGAAGCGAGCAATCCGAGCTCGTTAGAACAACTCCAGCAGAGTGGTCGTATTTGTTTTATTTTCCATTTTTTTGAAAAGGAGGATGACTCCCTGCATCTAAACAATGCATGTAATTATTTTATTAATTATTCATAAAGACCTTACAAAGTAATACATTAGTTAGTCTGAAGCCATCATCTTGGCACATTTATCGGTACTCCCTATCCACTTGATGAAGGGGTGCCGATTGTCCGAGCAGAGTAGTCGTATAAAATCGGCATTCGACATATAAAGTGCGCTTCGTTTGTCTGAATATGATGACTACGACGGGTGTCCTCAAACATAGAACCATAATGTGGCCCTTGTTGTGGAATTGTCACAGCAGATATCCTCGTGAAAGAACTTAGTCGTGGAGGCATCGCGACGGGTTAGCTTAAAGGGGTTAAAGCGGACGAGGGACGCAAGGAATTATACTGGTTCGGCCCCTTACGGTGAAGGTAAAAGCCTACGTCCAGTTGTGATGGAATTGCTTGGGTTTCGATGATCAGGGAGCGAATCCGCTTTTCCTGGCTCTCGAGTTATTGTTTGTTGTTCCTAAACCGCCGCCGGGTCGTCCCTTTATACGTAGGTTGACGCCCGTCGATTTACAGAATCCCGAGGCCGGCTCGTAAACGTATACGGCTCGGTTTCTACTCTTTCTATCTTACAACACAAGTTTACATATCAATGTCGGTTTATGTCTACAGGCCTTAATCCGCCTTTGGGCTCTGGGCCTTCATAAAGCGTCACCGTCTTTATCTTCATAAACCTCAAATATAATAATTCATTATGGGGGTAATCCGGCCTCTCCTGACCGGTTTATGCTCAACAGTAATATCCCCAACATTAGGCCCCAGATTGATTTGAACTGGTCCATGTCAATCTTCAATACTGAGGAAAATTTCTTCTTCAGCACCTTCACGTAAGTCTCATAAACCACCATGACGTCATCTTCCAGGATCATGATAAACCGCCATGACGTCACCTGTTTATTAAAAACGAAGATACCCTTTATTAATGATCCTCCAACAATCGAGGCAACAACTTTGCTGCATATCCATTTTTTGAGCTCCTCGATTTCCGCGCCTGTCGCTTATCCATTCACCTTATAAATAAGGCCGAGGGGTCCTTTTTATTTTCCCCTTCGTGCCCCTTCACATCGTCCTCTTCCTCGCGTCGCCCGAACGTTGGAGCTCTGCCGCCGCCGTCGACCTTCGCATCTGTCCCAACAACGGCCGCTGCATCACCCTGATCGTACCAGAAAGCTGCGGCGACTCTCCGCTGTTCCTTTGACACTGGTAAGCCTTCTCTCCTTCCACCCTAGATCTTATCATTAGGGTTTGTACTCATTGGAGTTCTTCGAAGTTCTAGAGCTGTTCTTCCCTGTTCTTCTCAGTAGCGCAAATGGCAAGTTAGATCTGATATTTTTCGGTGCCTTTGTAGTTAGAGCTCCTTTTTCTTCATTAGAGCATCCCCTTCATATAGAAAGACTCATCTGACCCCGATGAACTGCTTAAGCACCTGTAGTTTAGGTCGGAGTATATTCTAGTTTTTTCTGTCGCACCACAGATCTGAAATTATCATACCAATTATCATACCTTTCATACCAATATAGGCGGTTTAGCTTTTTGAAAAATGATAATCCGGTAGGTACCATTAGTCCCCTCTTAAACTGCCAGTCGCCTTACCATTTATAACAGCATCTTCCTCTGGTTTAACAACTTTGCATGCTTGAATGCTTTTTCCTTAACCTGCTACGCTTTATGCTTGCTAATCATGAGTCTTAAACTGGCATCACTCTTTTCCAGCTCCTTATTCGAAATGGCCAAACAGTTCTATGCTTGTAACTAGGTCCCTTCCCAAGTTACTGAAGAGCAGCTAGATGGATGCGTTAGATCTGCTGCTTTACCAAAACGAAGAGAAATCCACTGGCGAGTTCCCGGTCCAGAGAATCCTCCTACCCCCAAGGATGGCGAGATAGTGGTATTCGTTGATCACATGAGTCGTGGTTTTAAACCGCCTGGGTCCAAGTTTTTCCGTGATGTGCTTGCTAGCTTCCAGATCCACCCTCAAGACATTGGACCTAACTCTGTGTCCAATATTTGCCACTTTCAAGTGTTCTCTAAGGCCTATCTGCAAGAAGAGCCAACCGTTGAATTGTTTAGGGATTTCTTCTACTTGAACCATCGCACTGAATTTGTAGACGGGCCCAACACCGAACTTGGCGGCGTTTCTATTCAGAAAAGGAAGGATGTCAGCTTCCCTCATGCAAAGCTTCATAGTCATCCTAAAGACTGGAACCAGACTTGGTTCTATTGTAAAGACATTTCCCCTGATGATGAGAACCCTCTGCCGGGTTATCGTGCTCACCGGCTTACCAATACACATCCAGTTCCACAACGGCTGACTGGCAAGGAACGGTCCACATACGCTCCACAACTCGCCAAGCTCAGAGTCTTTATGGCTAACAGTCTGACAGGAGTTGATTTTGCTCTTTGCTGGATAACTTGGAGTATTTTACCGCTCCGGTTTAATGTGTCAGTACACATGGGACTTAAAAGATCCTCAGCGACACATTGATATTTAGCTAACAGAGGCTGAAGTTACTGAATCTGTTAAGAAGATGTTGGATGAACCGGTGGTTGTGTGCAACAAAACAGGGCTTAGTCCCTTCTGCGTTTCCAATAAACCGCCAGCTGTAAGAGTTACCTCACTCCTGCTTGTACTTGATATTCTTATTTTTGTAATATTTTATATCTTCTGCCAATCTTTTAACAGGGTGAAGACCCATTCTGGAAGAAGAAATCGCAGGAAAAACCGACCAAGACCCCTCGACCAAAGACGAAGGTTGTTAAAAGACCTGCCAAGAAAAAGGCAGCTGAACCCATCGGGTTAAATCTTGATGATGACCTTGATGAGCCGGACACAGAGGTAGAATTTGAGTCTCTTGGTTCATTTTTCATACACCTCATTGACAATGATCATTATGAGGATGACGCCGAAGGCAGCCAAGCTGACGACGTAGAGGTAATTATCCTTTCCTCCGGTTCAGACCCTCTGCCAACACAAAAAATTCGTCAAGCAGTCCGGAAAGTAAGATTTTCTCACCCCCTAGCTCACTTGGACCCAAACTTTCTTTTGAAGAAGCAGCAACACGAAGCTCGCCGCACAACCCGGCACAGCGACCAAGTAGTCACTTCGGCCGGTTTACCGAACACGCCGGTTCGGAAGCGTCGATCTGGGGTCTCAAACACTTCCGATGCTTCTTATCCCAAGGCGGGTTATTTCCGACAGCCTCTTAATGCATCCGATTCAAATTATCAGGGAATGCCTCTTTCATCATCCAGTGAGTCAACGGCCACACAACTCCCTCCTCTTAAAACTGTCCCTGGGTAAACACTTTAAACTTACTCATTTTGATGTTTTATATTTACGTGTTATACTGACCTTTATGTCTTTTTCTTTCAGAGCTAAGGCCAGACCCAGCAAGAAGGCTCATGTAGATAAACCGTCTGATGACCATGTGGTTGTTGAACCAGAGAGAACTCCAGAACTGGAAAGAACCAATGCTGATGCCATGCTTGATGGTCCACCCTCTCAAGACCATGATTTTGTTGAACCAGCAGAAGTTGATGCAACAGGTCATACTGATAAACCGGCAAGCCCGGTACCAACTGATGATAGACCGTCAAGTCCAGCTAAGGCTGCTGATGAATCGTCAACGCCGGTAAAGGCTGCTAGTGACAAGGAAGATGATGTTATAATTACTGGTGTTGGCCACACCACCCCTGGCAATCCTGTTGCATTATCAAAGCATAGTGCCAAGGAGGAACTCTCTGCTATGGGCAAAGGCAAGTGGAGCACAGACTTGTCAAGCTACGCCCACCTCAAGGCCCAAGAACTTCATTCTGGTTTCTTAAACCATCTATACACAAACCGTGACTACGAAGCCAGTTTAGTGAATCTGATGAAGGAGCGATATGAGGTAACTTCATAACTGTTTCTCTTTTATGTCCAAGTTTTTAGTACCAACTCCAGTAGCCCCCAAGGGCCGATTTATGATGCCCATCTAAACCGGGACTTTGCAATATCGCAACTCTGCATGCTTATCTTCCAAGGGCCGGTTTATCTTTTAGGATGAACCGGTACTTTTAACTTTGTAATCTTGAAACTTTCGTCAGTGTAGTCCCCAAGGGCCGGTTTATCTTTCCAAGCTGAACCGGGACTTTTAACCAGTGTTACTTTGAGCAAACATACATTAGCCCCCAAGTGTCAAGAATAATACTTGTATTGTGCTTGGGACTTATTGAAAATTTTCTGATAATCAAGCAAATATGCATTAGTGGAGGAAATATGCCCTAGAGGCAATAATAAAGTTATTATTTATTTCCTTATATCGTGATAAATGTTTATTATTCATGCTAGAATTGTATTAACCAGAAACCTGATACATGTGTGAATACATAGACAAACAGAGTGTCACTAGTATGCCTCTACTTGACTAGCTCGTTGATCAAAGATGGTTATGTTTCCTAGCCATAGACATGAGTTGTCATTTGATTAACAGGATCACATCATTAGGAGAATGATGTGATTGACTTGACCCATTCCATTAGCTTAGCACTTGATCGTTTAGTATGTTGCTATTGCTTTCTTCATGACTTATACATGTTCCTATGACTATGAGATTATGCAACTCCCATTTACCGGAGGAACACTTTGTGTGCTACCAAACGTCACAACGTAACTGGGTGATTATAAAGGTGCTCTACAAGTGTCTCCGAAGGTACTTTTTGGGTTGGCGTATTTCGAGATTAGGATTTGTCACTCCGATTGTCGGAGAGGTATCTCTGGGCCCACTCGGTAATGCACATCACTTAAAGCCTTGCAAGCATTGCAACTAATGAGTTAGTTGCGGGATGATGTATTACGGAATGAGTAAAGAGACTTGCCGGTAACGAGATTGAACTAGGTATTGATATACTATCGATCGAATCTCGGGCAAGTAACATACCGATGACAAAGGGAACAACGTATGTTGTTATGCGGTCTGACCGATAAAGATCTTCGTAGAATATGTGGGAGCCAATATAAGCATCCAGGTTCCTCTATTGGTTATTGACCAGAGACGTGCCTCGATCATGTCTACATAGTTCTCGAACCCGTAGGGTCCGCACGCTTAAAGTTTCGATGACGGTTATATTATGAGTTTATGAGTTTTGATGTACCGAAGGTTGTTAAGAGTCCCAGATGTGATCATGGACATGACGAGGAGTCTCGAAATGGCCGAGACATGAAGATTGATATATTAGAAGCCTATATTTGGATATCGGAAATGTTCTGGGTGAAATCGGGATTTTGCCGGAGTACCGAGGGGTTACCGGAACCCCCCGGGGGCTTAATGGGCCATAGTGGGCCTTAGTGGAGAAGAGGAGAGGCGGCTAGGGCAGGGCTGCACGCCCCTCCCCCTCTAGTCTGAATAGGACAAGGAGAGGGGGGCGGCGCCCCCCTTTCCTTCCTCTTTCCCTTCTCTTTCCCCCTTCTCCTAATCCAACAAGGAAGGGAGCGAGTCCTACTCCCGATGGGAGTAGGACTCCTCCTGGCGCGCCTCCTCCTGGCCCCCAAAGACACAACAATTGATTTGATCTTTTAGCCGTGTGCGGTGCCCCCCTCCACCATAGTCCACCTCGATAATACTGTAGCGGTCCTTAGGCGAAGCCCTGCGTCGGTAGAACATCATCATCGTCACCACGCCGTCGTGCTGATGAAACTCTCCCTCAACACTCGGCTGGATCGTTGTTTGAGGGACGTCATCGGGCTAAACATGTGCTGAACTCGGAGGTGCCGTACGTTCGGTACTTGATTGGTCGGATCATGAAGACGTACGACTACATCGACCACGTTGTGATAACGCTTCCGCTTTCGGTCTACGAGGGTACGTGGACAACACTCTCCCCTCTCGTTGCTATGCATCACCATGATCTTGCGTGTGCGTAGGAATTTTTTTGAAATTACTATGTTCCCCAACAGTGGCATCCGAGCCAGGTTTTTATGCGTAGATGTCATATGCACGAGTAGAACACAAGTGAGTTGTGGGCGATATAGGTCATACTGCTTACCAGCATGTCATACTTTGGTTCGGTGGTATTGTTGGATGAAGCGGCCTGGACCGACATTACGCGTACGCTTACGCGAGACTGGTTCTACCGACGTGCTTTGCACGTAGGTGGCTGGTGGGTGTCAGTTTCTCCAACTTTAGTTGAACCGAGTGTGTCTACGCCCGGTCCTTGCGAAGGTTAAAACAGCACCAACTTGACAAACTATCGTTGTGGTTTTGATGCGTAGGTAAGAACGGTTCTTGCTCAGCCCGTAGCAGCCACGCAAAACTTGCAACAACAAAGTAGAGGACATCTAGCTTGTTTTTGCAGGGCATGTTGTGATGTGATATGGTCAAAGCATGATGCTAAATTTTATTGTATGAGATGATCATGTTTTGTAACTGAGTTATCGGCAACTAGCAGGAGCCATATGGTTGTCGCTTTATTGTATGCAATGCAATCGCCCTGTAATGCTTTACTTTATCACTAAGCGGTAGCGATAGTCGTGGAAGCATAAGATTGGCGAGACAACAACGATGCTACGATGGAGATCAAGGTGTCGCGCCGGTGATGATGGTGATCATGACGGTGCTTTGGAGATGTAGATCACAAGCACAAGATGATGATGGCCATATCATATCACTTATATTGATTGCATGTGATGTTTATCTTTTATGCATCTTATCTTGCTTTGATTGACGGTAGCATTATAAGATGATCTCTCACTAAATTTCAAGATAAAAGTGTTCTCCCTGAGTATGCACCGTTGCCAAAGTTCTTCGTGCCCAGACACCTCGTGATGATCGGGTGTGATAAGCTCTACGTCCATCTACAACGGGTGCAAGCTAGTTTTGCACATGCAGAATACTCAGGTTAAACTTGACGAGCCTAGCATATGCAGATATGGCCTCGGAACACTGGAGACCGAAAGGTCGAGCGTGAATCATATAGTAGATATGATCAACATAATGATGTTCACCATTGAAAACTACCCCATTTCACGTGATGATCAGTTATGGTTTAGTTGATATGGATCACGTGATCACTTAGATGATTAGAGGGATGTCTATCTAAGTGAGAGTTCTTAAGTAATATAATTAATTGAACTTTAATTTATCATGAGCTTAGTCCTGATAGTATTTGCATATCTATGTTGTAGATCAATAGCTCGCGTTATTGCTTCCCTATGTTTTATATGTGTTCCTAGAGAAAACTAAGTTGAAAGATGATAGTAGTAATGATGCAGACTGGGTCCATGATCTGAGGTTTATCGTCATTGCTGCACAGAAGAATTATGTCCTTGATGCACCTTTAGGTGACTGACCTATTGCAGGAGCAGATGCAGACGTTATGAACATTTGGCTAGCTCAATATGATGACTACTTGATAGTTTAGTGCACCATGCTTAACAGCTTAGAATCGGGATTTCAAAGACGTTTTGAACGTCATGAACCATATGAGATGTTCCTGGAGTTGAAATTAATATCTCAAGCAAATACCTGAGTTGAGAGATATGAAGTCTCAACAAGTTCTATAGCTAAAATATGGAGGAGAATAGCTCAAGCAGTGAGCATGTGCTCAGATTGTCTGGGTACTACAATCGCTTGAATCAAGTGGGAGTTAACCTTCCAGATAAAATAGTGATTGGCAGAATTCTCTAGTCACCATCACCGAGTTAGTAGAACTTCGTGATGAACTATAGTATGCAAGGGATGACGTAAATGATTCCTGAGATTTTCATGATGATGAAATCGATGAAGGTAGAAATCAAGAAAGAGCATCAAGTGTTGATGATTAACAAGACCACTAGTTTCAAGAAAAGGGCAAAGGGAAAGAAAGGGAACTTCAAGAAGAACGCAAAAGCAAGTTGCCGCTCAAGTGGAGAAGCCCAAGTCTGGACCTAAGCCTAAGACTAAGTGCTTCTACTGCAAAGGGACTGGTCATTGGAAGCGGAAATGCCCTGAATATTTAGTGGATAAGAAGGATGGCAAAGTGAACAAGGGTATATTTGATATACAAGTTATTGATGTGTACCTTACTAGTATTTATAGTAGCCCCTGGGTATTTGATACTTGTTCGGTTGCTAAAAATTAGTAACTCGAAACAGGAGTTACAAAATAAATAGAGACTAGTTAAGGGTGAAGTAACGATGTGTGTTGGAAGTGGTTCCAAGATTGATATGATCATCATCATATACTCCCTATACTTTCGGGATTAGTGTTAAACCTAAATAAATGTTATTTGGCGTTTGCGTTGAGCATGAATATGATTTGATCATGCTTATTGCAATACAGTTATTTATGTAAAATCAGAGAATAATTGTTGTTCTGTTTACATGAATAAAACCTTCTATGGTTATACACCCAATGAAATTGGTTTGTTGGATCTCGATCGTAGTGATACACATATTCATAATATTGAAGCCAAAAGATGCAAAGTTAGTAATGATAGTGCAACTTATTTGTGGCACTGCCGTTTGGGTCATATTGGTATAAAGCGCATGAAAAAACTCCATGCTGATGGGCTTTTGGAATCACTTGATTATGAATCAGTTGATGCTTGCGAACCATGCCTCATGGGCAATATGACTAAGAATCCGTTCTCCGAAACAATGGAGCAAGCAACAAACTTGTTGGAAATAATACATACTGATATATGCAGTCCAATGAGTGTTGAGGCTCGCGGCGGGTATCGTTATTTTCTAATCTTCACAAATGATTTGAGCAGATATGGATATATCTACTTGATGAAACATAAGATTAAAACATTTGAAAAGTTCAAAGAATTTCAGAGTGAAGTGGAAAATCATCGTAACAAGAAAATAAAGTTTCTACGATCTAATCGCAGAGGCGAATATTTGAGTTACGAGTTTGTCTTCAATTAAAACAATATGGAATAGTTTCACAAACTCATGCCACCTGGAACACCACAGCGTAATGGTGTGTCCGAACATCGTAATCGTACTTTACCAGATATGGTGCGATCTATGATGTCTCTTACTGATTTACCACTATCGTTTTGGGGTTATGCATTAGAGACAGCTGCATTCACATTAAAAAAGGGGCACCATCTAAGTCTGTTGAGACAACACCGTATGAACTGTGGTTTAGCAAGAAACCTAAGCTGTCGTTTCTTAAAGTTTGGGGTTGCAATGCTTATGTGAAAAAGTTTCATCTTGATAAGCTCAAACCCAAGTCGGAGAAGTGCATCTTCATAGGATACCCAAAAGTAACTATTTGGTACACCTTCTATCACAGATCCGAAGGCAAGATATTTGTTGCTGAGAATGGATCCTTTCTAGAGAAGGAGTTTCTCTCGAAAGAAGTGAGTGGGAGGAAAGTAGAACTTGATGAGGTAACTGTACCTGCTCCCTTATTGGAAAGTAGTTCATCACAGAAATCTATTTCTGTGACTCTTACACCAATTAGTGAGGAAGCTAATGATGATGATCATGTAACTTCAGATCAAGTTACTACCGAACCTCGTAGGTCAACCAGAGTGAGATCCGCACCAGAGTGGTATGGTAATCCTGTTCTGGAGGTCATGTTGATTGACCATGATGAACCTACGAACTATGAGGAAGCGATGATGAGCCCAGATTCCGCGAAATGGCTTGAGGCCATGAAATATGAGATGGGATCCATGTATGAGAACAAAGTGTGGACTTTGGTTGACTTGCCCTATGATCGGCAAGCCATAGAAAATAAATGGATCTTCAAGAGGAAGACGGACGCTGATAGTAGTGTTACTATCTACAAAGCTAGACTTGTCGAAAAAGGTTTTGACAAAGTTCAAGGTGTTGACTACGATAAAATTTTCTCACTCGTAGAGATGCTTAAGTCTGTCCGAATCATGTTATCAAATTGCCACATTTTATGAAATCTGGCAAATGGATGTCAAAACTACATTCCTTAATGGATTTCTTAAGGAAGAGTTGTATATGATGCGACCAGAAGGTTTTGTCGATCCTAAAGGTGCTAACAAAATGTGCAAGCTCCAGCGATCCATCTATGGACTGGTGCAAGCATCTCAGAGTTGGAATATACGCTTTGATGAGTTGATCAAAGCATATAGTTTTATACAGAATTGTGGTGAAGCCTGTATTTACAAGAAAGTGAGTGGGAGCACTACAACATTTCTGATAAGTATATGTAAATGACATATTGTTGATCGGAAATAATGTAGAATTATTCTGCAAAGCATAAAGGAGTGTTTGAAAGGAGTTTTTCAAAGAAAGACCTCGGTGAAGCTGCATACATATTGAGCATCAAGACCTATAGAGATTGATCAAGACGCTTGATAAGTTTTTTCAATGAGTACACACCTTGACAATATTTTGAAGTAGTTCAAAATGGAACAGTCAAAGAAAGAGTTCTTGCCTATGTTACAAGGTGTGAAATTGAGTAAGACTAAAAGCCCGACCACGGCAGAAGATAGAAAGAGAATGAAAGTCATTCCCTATGCCTCAGCCATAGGTTCTATAAAGTATGCCATGCTGTGTACCAGATCTATTGTATACCCTACACTGTTTTTTTGGCAAGGGAGTACAATAGTGATCTAGGAGTAGATCACTGGACATCAGTCAAAATTATCCTTAGTGGAATAAGGATATGTTTCTCGATTATGGAGGTGAAAAAAGGTTCATCGTAAAGGGTTACGCCGATGCAAATTTTGACACTCATCCAGATGACTCTAAGTCTCAATCTAGGTACATTTTGAAAGTGGGAGCAATTAGCTAGAGTAGCTCCGTGCAGAGCATTGTTGACGTAGAAATTTGCAAAATACATACGGATCTGAATGTGGCAGACCCATAGACTAAACTTCTCTCACAACCAAAACATGATCACACCTTAGTACTCTTTGGGTGTTAATCACATAGCGATGTGAACTAGATTGTTGACTCTAGTAAACCCTTTGGGTGTTGGTCGCATGACGATGTGAACTATGGGTGTTAATCACATGGTGATGTGAACTATTGGTGTTAAATCACATGGCGATGTGAACTAGATATTGACTCTAGTGCAAGTGGGAGACTGAAGGAAATATGCCCTAGAGGCAATAATAAAGTTATTTTTTATTTCCTTATATCATGATAAATGTTTATTATTCATGCTAGAATTGTATTAACCAGAAACATGATACATGTGTGAATACATAGACAAACAGAGTGTCACTAGTATGCCTCTACTTGACTAGCTCGTTGATCAAAGATGGTTATGTTTCCTAGCCATAGACATGAGTTGTCATTTGATTAACGGGATCACATCATTAGGAGAATGATGTGATTGACTTGACCCATTCCGTTAGCTTAGCACTCGATCGTTTAGTATGTTGCTATTGCTTTCTTCATGACTTATACATGTTCCTATGACTATGAGATTATGCAACTCCTGTTTACCGGAGGAACACTTTGTGTGCTATCAAACGTCACAACGTAACTGGGTGATTATAAAGGTGCTCTACAGGTGTCTCCGAAGGTACTTTATGGTTGGCGTATTTCGAGATTAGGATTTGTCACTCCGATTGTCGGAGAGGTATCTCTGGGCCCACTCGGTAATGCACATCACTTAAAGCCTTGCAAGCATTGCAACTAATGAGTTAGTTGTGGGATGATGTATTACGGAACGAGTAAAGAGACTTGCCGGTAATGAGATTGAACTAGGTATTGAGATACCGTCGATCGAATCTCGGGCAAGTAACATACCGATGACAAAGGGAACAACGTATGTTGTTATGCGGTCTGACCGATAAAGATCTTCGTAGAATATGTGGGAGCCAATATGAGCATCCAGGTTCCGCTATTGGTTATTGACCGGAGACGTGTCTTGGTCATGTCTACATAGTTCTCGAACCCGTAGGGTCCGCATGCTTAAAGTTTCGATGACGGTTATATTATGAGTTTATGAGTTTTGATGTACCGAAGGTTGTTCGGAGTCCCGGATGTGATCACGGACATGACGAGGAGTCTCTAAGTGGTCGAGACATGAAGATTGATATATTGGAAGCCTATATTTGGATATCAGAAATGTTCCGAGTGAAATTGGGATTTTGCCGGAGTACCGAGGGGTTACCGGAACCCCCCGGGGGCTTAATGGGCCATAGTGGGCCTTAGTGAAGAAGAGGAGAGGCGGCTAGGGCAGGGCCGCGCACCCCTCCCCCTCTAGTCCAAATAGGACAAGGAGAGGGGGGCGGCGCCCCTTCTTTCCTTCATCTCTCCCTCCTCTTTAACCCCTTCTCCTAATCCAACAAGTAAGGGAGGGAGTCCTACTCCCGATGGGAGTAGGACTCCTCCTGGCGCGCCTCCTCCTGGCCGGCCGCACCTCCCCCCTTTCTCCTTTATATACGGGGGCAGGGGGCACCCCAAAGACACAACAATTGATTTGATCTTTTAGCCGTGTGCAGTGCCCCCCTCCACCATAGTCCACCTTGATAATACTGTAGCGGTGCTTAGGCGAAGCCCTGCGTCGGTAGAACATCATCATCGTCACCACGCCGTTGTGCTGACGAAACTCTCCCTCAACACTCGACTGGATCGGAGTTCGAGGGACGTCATCATGTTGAACGTGTGCTGAACTCGGAGGTGCCATACGTTTGGTACTTGATCGGTCGGATCGTGAAGACGTACGACTACATCAACCGCATTGTGCTAACGCTTCCTCTTTCGGTCTACGAGGGTACGTGGAAAACACTCTCCCCTCTCGTTGCTATGCATCACCATGATCTTGCATGTGCGTAGGATTTTTTTTGAAATTACTACGTTCCCCAACAATTAGCCCCCAAGTGCCAAGTGTATAACTTGTTATGTGCTTGGGACTTTCCAAATTTCACTGCCACCTCATAATATGTCTTTCTCTTATAGGATGAGCTGAGCAAAAAGGAAGCCCAAACCGCTGACCTTCAAGAAAATATCAAAACCCAGCAAGCAGAGACCTCCAAAGCCAAAGAAGAATTGGCCAGTGCCTTAGCATCCATGTAGAAGCGGAAGGTAACTTTGAAGAAGGAACAGGCAGACCGGGGCATAGAGAAAGCCACTTTACAAAAGAGAGCCAAAGACGCAGAGGCAGCTCTTAAACCGGTGGTCGAAGAGCTGACCGATTTAAAGCGGCAGATCAATGGCATGACTTCTGCTGTTTTTGGTAAGTACCTCACCTGAAGCTTTTTAATATACATTATCTCATCGGTTGTCGGTTTACTAATGCTTGCAATGACACAAGAACTCGCATTACCCATCTGGGCTCTGACATGCGGATGAAGCTGAAGGCTGCCTATACACTGATAGAGCAATTATATTCCGGAGCTCAACGGGCCATTTGCACCGCTGCGGATAATAAACCGCCTCCAACCTTAATAAAAGAGACCATTGAGAAGCTGTCTATGCTACCCGCCCGGTTGGACGAACTAAAAAGATCAGCTGCCAGGTCAGGTGCGCTGACCGTGCTAATCCGGGCGAAGGCATGGATACCAGATCTTGAACCGCCAGATATAGGCAGCGGCTACCCTGGCGTGAAGGAGGACGGCTCAGAATTTAACAATGACTATCTTCGAAGGTTGACAAGGGAAATGCGCCCCATAGCGAGCAAATTGGTAGATGAAACAGATCTCTCTCATTATCAGCCGGTTTATGATTCTGATCAGAAAAGATATCCTGCGCCGACACATGATGTAGAAGATCTTATTCCGCCAATCCGTAAGCACACCTATGCCCCTGATGTTGACCCTCAAACCTTATAAGTGATGAAGCTGTGTTCCAAGCCTTAACTGGAATCGATTAGGCAACCATTGACTTCCAACCACTGGGTAGAGAGGAGGAAGATGCACCAGCGCAGGACGATCCACAACCGTCAACTCAGCCTGGTGACAAGTCATAATCCGGAGGCCGGTTTAGCGTTCGGCGCACTCCCACCTTTGCCTAAAATAATTATTCTTTTGGGCATTAAAACGCCTTGTAATAGGCTAGTTGAAAACGCTTGGTCTGCTATGCCATCGTGCATACTTATTTTGCCTGTTACTGTGAATCCACCATGCTTTAGGAGATATTATGTTTCATAACCCGTAGCGGTGTTTATACAAATTATTCCTGCATGCAATAAGTTTGAAAGTGTCCTAGTGGTTTACCGCTGGACGGGTCATGATGCCCAAATATATAGCCGGGGTTTGCAACCAAGGCTGTAAAAAGATAATCAAATATGAAAAATAAATGATACGTGTGACATGGAATCACCATGTTGGTTGACCAACGTTTGTAGTGATGGCAACAACCCCAATCATGAGTACTGATAACTCCTTCCATATTGTGCCGGTTTATGATAAAACCGTACTGGTTTATGACAAACACCGGATTATCCGCATGTAACACTGGCGACTCATAGTCGAAACCAGACCGGGTTAATAAGCGCCGGATTATGCTTGATCATGTACTGACAACTTGTAGTTGAAAGCTGAGATGGGTTAATGAATGTCGTTTTATCAAAACCATTATAAATCTCATCAAAGGAGGAAAAAACTTGGCAAATAAAAGCATATGAAAACTTGTAGTCGAGGCTTTTCACGGGCTGCCAGGCCCCAAATTCGAGGCTTTTCATGGGCTGCGAGGCCACTGAGTTAAACCATTTTACATAGCCTTTTAAGATGGACCTCAATCTTTAACCAATCGTCATTTTAACTTTGACAAGTTCAGGCTCTATGAGATTGACTTGTCAAAAGTTCGGCGGGTCATACCAGGTTTACCTGGACAGAGTGGCTTACTTAAAAAGGCAGGCTAACCCGGGGTTTTAGGTGTATACACCAGGCTTCCAAGCCATGGCATGATAGCCTATTACAAGTGTAGATTCTGTGTTCATTGCGAAGCAAAGAATCCCCAAGCAATATTTTGAGCTGTGCTCAGTGGGTGCCTATGTTTGAGTTGTTCTTTTGCAACACTCTCTTTGGCCACTAAGTAATTTTATTTTTGGCTTTGAGCCGATCAAGAGGTGTAGCTATGGTTTAAATACGACCAAGCCCCCAAGTGATTTTTCCGGTGGCCTTGCACCGATCAAGAGGTGTAGCGATGGTTCGAGTACGACCAAGCCCCCAAGTGATTTTTATATAAGGCTGTATAAGCTGAATCAAGGGGTAAACCTGACACCACTTTATGAACAGAAGCTCCCGTGTAACCACACATGATATAAGAAAAACAACAGATACCCCGCTTTAGTTGAGGCTTCGGTTTATTATATTGATCATAATATATACATTGTCATGACTATGTGTTGGGGAACGTAGCAATTTCAAAAATTTCCTACGCACATGCAAGATCATGGTGATGCACAACAACGAGAGGGGAGAGTGTGTCCACGTACCCTTGTAGACCGAAAGCGGAAGCGGAAGCACAACGCGGTTGATGTAGTCATACGTCTTCATGATCCGACCAATCAAGTACCGAACGCACGGCACCTCCGAGTTCTGCACACGTTCAACTCGATGACGTCCCTCGAACTCCGATCCAGCCGAGTGTTGAGGGAGAGTTTCGTCAGCACGACGGCGTGGTGACGATGATGATGTTCTACCGACGCAGGGCTTCGCCTAAGCATCGCTACGATATGATCGAGGTGGATTATGGTGGAGGGGGGCACCACACACGGCTAAGAGATCAAGAGATCAATTGTTGTGTCTATGGGGTGCCCCTTGGCCACGTATATAAAGGAGTGGAGGAGGGGGGAGAGGGCCGGCCCCTATGGCGCGCCCTGGAGGAGTCCTACTCCCACCGGGAGTAGGATTCCCCCCCCCTTCCAAGTAGTAGGAGTAGGAGTCAAGGCAAGGGAAGGGAGAAGAGAAGGAAGGAGGGGGCGCAGCCCCTCCCCCTAGTCCAATTCGGACTAGGCCTTGGGGGGGGGGGGCGCCCAACCTCTCCTCTCTCTTTCCCCTAAAGCCCAATAAGGCCCATATACTCCCCGGCGAATTCCCGTAACTCTCGGAACCTTTCCGATGTCCGAATATAGTCTTCCAATATATCGATCTTTACGTCTCGACCATTTCGAGACTCCTCGTCATGTCCCCGATCTCATACGGGACTCCGAACTCCTTCGGTACATCAAAACATATAAACTCATAATATAACTGTCATCGTAGTGTTAAGCGTGTGGACCCTACGGGTTCGAGAACTATGTAGACATGACCGAGACACATCTCCGGTCAATAACCAATAGCGGAACCTGGATGCTCATATTGGCTCCTACATATTCTACGAAGATCTTTATCGGTAAGACCGCATGACAACATATGTTGTTCCCTTTGTCATCGGTATGTTACTTGCCCGATATTCGATCGTCGGCATCTCAATACCTAGTTCAATCTCGTTACCGGCAAGTCTCTTTACTCGTTCCGTAATACATCATCTCGCAACTAACTCATTAGTTGCAATGCTTGCAAGGCTTAGGTGATGTGCATTACCGAGAGGGCCCAGAGATACCTCTCCGACAATCAGAGTGACAAATCCTAATCTCGAAATACGCCAACCCAACAAGTTCCTTCGGAGACACCTGTAGAGCACCTTTATAATCACCTAGTTACGTTGTGACGTTTGGTAGAACACAAAGTGTTCCTTCGGTAAACGGGAGTTGCATAATCTCATAGTCATAGGAACATGTATAAGTCATGAAGAAAGCAATAGCAACAAATTAAACGATCAAGTGCTAAGCTAACGGAATGGGTCAAGTCAATCACATCATTCTCCTAATGATGTGATCCCGTTAATCAAATGACAACTCATCTCTATGGTTAGGAAACATAACCATCTTTGATCAACGAGCTAGTCAAGGAGAGGCATACTAGTGACACTCTGTTTGTCTATGTATTCACACATGTATTATGTTTCCGGTTAATACAATTCTAGCATGAATAATAAACATTTATCATGATATAAGAAAATAAATAATAACTTTATTATTGCCTCTAGGGCTTATTTCCTTCAGTCTCCCACTTGCACTAGAGTCAATAATCTAGTTCACGTCGCCATGTGATTTAATACCAATAGTTCACATCACCATGTGATTAACACCCATAGTTCACATCGACATGTGACCAACACCCAAGGGGTTTACTAGAGTCAATAATCTAGTTCACATCGCTATGTGGTTAATACCCAAAGAGTACTAAGGTGTGATCATGTTTTGCTTGTGAGAGAAGTTTAGTCAACGGGTCTGCCACATTCAGATCCGTAAGTATTTTGCAAATTTCTATGTCAATAATGCTCTGCACAGAGCTACTCTAGCTAATTGCTCCCACTTTCAATATGTATCCAGATTGAGATTTAGAGTCGTCTGGATCAGTGTCAAAATTTGCATCGACGCAACCCTTTACGACGAACCTTTTGTCACCTCCATAATCGAGAAACATATCCTTATTCCACTAAGGATAATTTTGACCAATGTCCAGTGATCTACTCCTACATCACTATTGTACTCCTTTGCCAAACTCAGGGCAGGGTATACAATAGGTCTGGTACACAGCATGGCATATTTATAGAACCTATGCCTGAGGCATAGGGAATGACTTTCATTCTCTCTCTATCTTCTGCCGCGCCCAGGTTTTGAGTCTTACTCAACTTCACACCTTGTAACACAGGCAAGAACTCGTTTTTGACTGTTCCATTTTGAACTACTTCAAAATCTTGTCAAGGTATGCACTCATTGAAAAACTTATCAAGCGTCTTGATCTATCTCTATAGATCTTGATGCTCAATATGTAAGCAGCTTCACCGAGGTCTTTCTTTGAAAAAATCCTTTCAAACATTCCTTTATGCTTTGCAAAATAATTCAACATTATCTCCGATCAACAATATGTCATTCACATATACTTATCAGAAATGTTGTAATGCTCCCACTCACTTCTTGTAAATACAGGCTTCACCGCAAGTCTGTATAAAACTATATGCTTTGATCAACTTACCAAAGCGTATATTCCAACTCTGAGATGCTTGCACTAGTCCATAGATGGATCGCTGGAGCTTGCATATTTTGTTAGTACCTTTAGGATTGACAAAACCTTTTGGTTGCATCATATACAACTCTTCTTTAATAAATCCTATTAAGGAATGTAGTTTTGTTTATCCATTTGCCAGATTTCATAAAATGCGGCAATTGCTAACATGATTCGGATAGACTTAAGCATAGATACGAGTGAGAAACTCTCATCGTAGTCAACACCTTGAACTTGTCGAAAACCTTTTTGCGATAATTCTAGCCTTGTAGATAGTAACACCACTATCAGCGTCCGTCTTCCTCTTGAAGATCCATTTAATCTCAATGGCTCGCCGATCAATGGGCAAGTCAATCAAAGTCGATACTTTGTTCTCATACATGGATTTGATCTCAAATTTCATGGCCTCAAGCCATTTCGTGGAATCTGGGCTCATCATCGCTTCCTCATAGTTCGTAGGCTCGTCATGGTCAAGTAACATGACCTCTAGAACAGGATTACCGTACCACTCTGGTGAGGATATCACTCTGGTTTACCTACGAGGTTCGGTAGTAACTTGATCTGAAGTTACATGATCATCATCATTAGCTTCCTCACTAATTGGTGTAGTAGTCACAGGAACAGATTTCTGTGATGAACTACTTTCCAATAAGGGAGTAGGTACAGTTACCTCATCAAGTTCTACTTTCCTCCCACTCACTTCTTTCGAGAGAAACTCCTTCTCTAGAAAGGATCCATTCTCAGCAACGAATATCTTGCCTTCGGATCTGTGATAAAAGGTGTACCCAACATTTTCTTTTGGGTATCCGATGAAGACGCACTTCTCCGATTTGGGTTTGAGCTTATCAGGTTGAAACTTTTTCACATAAGCATTGCAACCTCAAACTTTAAGAAACGATAGCTTAGGTTTCTCGCCAAACCACAGTTCATACGGTGCCATCTCCACGGATTTAGATGGTGCCCTATTTAACGTGAATGTAGCTGTCTCTAATGCATAACCCCAAAACGATAGCGGTAAATCAGTAAGAGACGTCATAGATCGCACCATATCTAATAAAGTACGGTTACGACGTTCGGACATACCATTACGCTTTTGGAAATATGCCCTAGAGCAATAATAAATTGGTTATTATTATATTTCCTTGTTCATGATAATCGTTTATTATCCATGCTAGAATTGTATTGATAGGAAACTCAGATACATGTGTGGATACATAGACAACAACATGTCCCTAGTAAGCCTCTAGTTGACTAGCTTGTTAATCAATAGATGGTTACGGTTTCCTGACCATGGACATTGGATGTCATTGATAACGGGATCACATCATTAGGAGAATGATGTGATGGACAAGACCCAATCCTAAGCCTAGCACAAAGATCGTGTAGTTCGTATGCTAAAGCTTTTCTAATGTCAAGTATCATTTCCTTAGACCATGAGATTGTGCAACTCCCGGATACCGTAGGAGTGCTTTGGGTGTGCCAAACGTCACAACGTAACTGGGTGGCTATAAAGGTACACTACAGGTATCTTCGAAAGTATATGTTGGGTTGGCACGAATCGAGACTGGGATTTGTCACTCCGTGTAACAGAGAGGTATCTCTGGGCCCACTCGGTAGGACATCATCATAATGTGCACAATGTTACCAAGGAGTTGATCACGGGATGATGTGTTACGGAACGAGTAAAGAGACTTGCCGGTAACGAGATTGAACAAGGTATCGGGATACCGACGATCGAATCTCGGGCAAGTATCGTACCGCTAGACAAAGGGAATTGTATACGGGATTGATTGAATCCTCGACATCGTGGTTCATCCGATGAGATCATCGTGGAACATGTGGGAGCCAACATGGGTATCCAGATCCCGCTGTTGGTTATTGGCCGGAGAGTTTTCTCGGCCATGTCTGCATGACTCCCGAACCCGTAGGGTCTACACACTTAAGGTTCGATGACGCTAGGGTTATAGGGAATAGATATATGTGGTTACCGAATGTTGTTCGGAGTCCCGGATGAGATCCCGGACATCACGAGGAGTTCCGAAATGGTCCGGAGGTAAGATTTATATATGGGAAGTCCTGTTTTGGTCGCCGGAAAAGTTTCGGGTTTATCGGTAATGTACCGGGACCACCGGTAGGGTCCCGGTGGTCCACCAAGTGGGGCCACCAGCCCCGGAGGGCTGCATGGGCCAAGTGTGGGAGGGGACCAGCCCCAGGTGGGCTGGTGCGCCCCCCCACCAAGGCCCAAGGCGCAAGGGAGAGTGGAAGGGGGCAAACCCTAGGCTCAGATGGGCCTAAGGCCCACCTAGTGGTGCGCCCCCCTCTCTCCCCCCTTGGCCGCCCCCTAGATGGGATCTAGGGCTGGCCGCCACCCCTAGGGGTGGAAACCTAGGTGGGGGCGCAGCCCCTCCCCTCCCCCTATATATACTTGAGGTTTTGGGCTGCCATAAACACGATTCAATCTCCTTCTTGGCGCAGCCCTACCCCTCTCCCTCCTCGTCTCTTGCGGTGCTTGGCGAAGCCCTGCTGGAGTACCACGCTCCTCCACCACCACCACGCCGTCGTGCTGCTGCTGGATGGAGTCTTCCCCAACCTCTCCTTCTCCCCTTGCTGGATCAAGGCGTAGGAGACGTCACCGGGCTGTACGTGTGTTGAACACGGAGGTGCCGTCCGTTCGGCACTAGGATCATCGGTGATTTGGATCATGACGAGTACGACTCCATCAACCCCGTTCACTTGAACGCTTCCGCTTAGCGATCTACAAGGGTATGTAGATGCACTCTCCTTCCCCTCGTTGCTAGATTACTCCATAGATTGATCTTGGTGATGCGTAGAAAATTTTGAATTTCTGCTACGTTCCCCAACAGTGGCATCATGAGCTAGGTCTATGCGTAGTTTCTATGCACGAGTAGAACACAAAGTAGTTGTGGGCGTCGATTTTGTCAATTTACTTGCCGTTACTAGTCTTATCTTGATTCGGCGGCATCGTGGGATGAAGCGGCCCGGACCGACCTTACACGTACTCTTACGTGAGACTGGTTCCACCGACTGACATGCACTAGTTGCATAAGGTGGCTAGCGGGTGTCTGTCTCTCCCACTTTAGTCGGATCGGATTCGATGAAAAGGGTCCTTATGAAGGGTAAATAGAAATTGGCATATCACGTTGTGGTTTTCGCGTAGGTAAGAAACGTTCTTGCTAGAAACCTATAGCAGCCACGTAAAAACTTGCAACAACAATTAGAGGACGTCTAACTTGTTTTTGCAGCATATGCCTTGTGATGTGATATGGCCAAAAGGATGTGATGAATGATATATGTGATGTATGAGATTGATCATGTTCTTGTAATAGGAATCACGACTTGCATGTCGATGAGTATGACAACCGGCAGGAGCCATAGGAGTTGTCTTTATTTATTTATGACCTGCGTGTCAACATAAACGTCATGTAATTACTTTACTTTATTGCTAAAGCGTTAGCCATAGTAGTAGAAGTAATAGATGACGAGACAACTTCAAGAAGACACGATGATGGAGATCATGATGATGGAGATCATGGTGTCATGCCGGTGACAACGATGATCATGGAGCCCCGAAGATGGAGATCAAAAGGAGCAAAATGATATTGGCCATATCATGTCACTATTTGATTGCATGTGATGTTTATCATGTTTTACATCTTATTTGCTTAGAACGACGGTAGCTTAAATAAGATGATCCCTCACTAAAATTTCAAGAAAGGTGTTCCCCCTAACTGTGCACCGTTGCGAAGGTTCGTTGTTTCGAAGCACCACGTGATGATCGGGTGTGATAGATTCTAACGTTCGAATACAACGGGTGTAAGCCAGATTTACACAGCAAAAACACTTAGGTTGACTTGACGAGCCTAGCATGTACAGACATGGCCTCGGAACACGGAAGACCGAAAGGTCGAGCATGAGTCGTATAGAAGATACGATCAACATGAAGATGTTCACCGATGTTGACTAGTCCGTCTCACGTGATGATCGGACACGGCCTAGTTGACTCGGATCATGTTTCACTTAGATGACTAGAGGGATGTCTATCTGAGTGGGAGTTCATTAAATGAACTCAATTATCATGAACATAGTCTAAATTGTCTTTGCAAATATGTTGTAGATAAATAGCTCACGTTGTAGCTCCCTGTTTCAATACGTTCCTAGAGAAAGATTAAGTTGAAAGATATTGTAAGCAATGATGCGGACTAGGTCCGTAGTCCGAGGAGTGTCCTCACTGCTACACAGAAGGCTTACGTCTTTGATGCACCGCTCGATGTGCAAACCCCTACAACGTCGTCTGTGGATGTTGTGAACACCTGACAGACACATCCTGATGACTACTTGATAGTTTAGTGCACCATACTTTACGGCTTAGAATCGGGATTCCAATGACGTTTTGAACGCCATAGAACATATGAGATGTTCCAAGAGCTGAAATTGGGATTTCAGGCTCATGCCCGTGTTGAGAGGTGTGAGACCTCTGACAAGTTCTTTTGCCAACAAGATGGAGGAGAATAGCTCAGCTAGTGAGCATGTGCTCAGAATGTCTGGGTGCTACAATCACTTAAATCAAGTGGGAGTTAAACTTCCAGATAAGATAGTGATTGATAGAGTTCTCTAGCCACTATCACTAAGCTACTAGATCTTCGTGATGAACTATGACATGCAAGGGATGGAGTTGATCCCGGAGCTGTTCGCGGTGCTTAAGACCGCAAAAGGTAGAAATCAAGAAGGAGCATCAAGTGTTGATGGTTTAACAAGACCACTGGTTTCAAGAAGGGCAAGGGCTAGAAGGGAAACTTCATGGATGGCAAACCAGTTGCCGCTCCAGTGAAGGAACCCAAGGTTGAACCCAAACCCGAGACTAAGTGCTTCTATTGTAAGGGGAACGGTCACTGGTAGCGGAATTACCCCAAATGCATGGTAGATAAGAAGGCTGGCAACTTCAACAAAGTATATACGTGTTATTAATGTGTACCTCACTAGTACTCCTGGTAGCACCTGGGTATTGGATACCGGTTCAGTTGCTATTATTGGTGACTTGAAGCAAAAGCTACGGACTAAACGGAGACTGGCTAAGGGCGAGGTGACGATGTGTGTTGGAAGTGTTTCCAAAGTTGATGAGATCACCATCGCACGCTCCATCTGCCTTCGGGATTAGTATTGAACCTAGATAAATGTTATCAGGTGTCTACGTTGAGCATGAATATGATTAGATCATGTTCATTGCAATACGGTCATTCATTTAAGTTAGAGAATAATGGTTATTCTGTTTACATGAATGATACCTTTCATGGTCATGCACCCTATGTGAATGGTTCATTGAATCTCGGTCGTGGTAATACACATGTTCACGCCAAAAGATGTAGAGTTAATAATGATAGTACCACTTTCTCGTGGCACTGCCGCTTAGGTCATATTGGCGTAAGATGCATGAAGAAACTCCATGTCGATGGATGTTTGGAGTCACTTGATTTTGAATCACTTGACACATGCGAGCCATGCCTCATGGGCAGGATGACTAAGACCCCGTTTTCAGGTACAATGAAACGGGCAAGTGACTTGTTGGAAATCATACATGCTGATGCGTGTGATCCAATGAGAATTGAAGCGTGCAGTGGATATCGCTATTTTCTCATCTTCACTGACGATTTGAGTAGATATAGGTATATTTACTTAATGAAGCACAAGTCTGAAACGTTTGAAAAGTTCAAGCGATTTCAGAGTGAAGTTAAGAATCATCATAACAAGAAGATCAAATTCCTACGATCTGATCAATGAGAATTTCTGAGTTATGAGTTTGGCAAACACTTAAGACATTGTGGAATTGTTTCACAGTTGAAGCCACCTGGAACACCACAGGGTAATGGTGTGTCCGGACGTCGTAATTGAACCCTATGAGATATGGTGCGATCTATGATGTCTCTTATCGATCTACCGTTTTTCATTTTGAGGTTATGCGTTAGAGACAGCTGCATTCACTTTAGATAGGACACCATCTAAGTCCGTTGAGACGACGTCGTATGAACATTGGTTTGGCAAGAAACCAAAGTTGTCGTTTCTTAATGTTTGGGGCTGCGATGCTTAAGGCTTTAGCAGGAGAAGCTCGAACCCAAAGCGGACAAACACATCTTCATAGGATACCCAAAGGTGACAGTTGGGTATACCTTCTATCTCAGATCCGAGGGCAAATTGTTTGTCGCTAAGAACGGGTCCTTTCTCGAGAAGGAGTTTCTCTCGAAAGAATTGAGTGGGAGGAAGATAGAACTTGATGAGGTTGTCGAACCTTTATTCAACCAGAGAATGATGCAACACAGAAAGATGTTTTCTGTGGCACCTACGTCTGTTGAATAGGAAGTTAATGATAGTGATCATGAAGCTTCGGATCAAGTTGCTATCGAACCTCGTAGGTCGACAAGGATATGTACTACTCCTAAGTGGTACGGTAATCCTGTCTTAGATATCATGTTGTTAGACAACAATGAACCTACGAGCTATGGAGAAGCGATGGTGGGCCCGTATTCCGACAAATGGTTAGAAGCCATGAAATCCGAGATAGGATCCATATATCAGAACAAAGTATGGACTTTGGTGGACTTGCCCGATGATCGGCAAGCCATTGAGATAAATGGATCTTTAAGAAGAAGACGGACGTGGGCGGTAATGTTACCGTCTATGAAGCTCGACTTGTGGGAAAGAGTCTTTTCACAAGTTCAAGGAGTTGACTACGATGAGAATTTCTCACCCGTAGCGATGCTTAAGTCCGTCGGAATCATGATAGCATTAGCTGTATTTTTCGATTATGAAATCTTACAGATGGATGTCAAAACAAGTTTTCTTACCAGTTTTCGTAAGAAAAGTTGTATGTGATACAATAAAAGGTTTTGTCGATCCTAAGGATGCTAAAAGGTATGCTGGCTCCAGCGATCCTTCTATGGACTAGAGCAAGCATCTCGGAATCGGAATATATGCTTTGATGGAGTGATCAAAGCTTTTAGGTTTATACAATGTTTGCTAGAAACTTGTATTTACAAGAAAGTGAGTGGGAGCACTACAACATTTCTGATAAGTATATGTGGATGACATATTGTTGATCCGAAATGATGTAGAATTTCTGGAAAGCATAAACGGTTGTTTGAAGAGTGTTTTTCAAAGGAAGACCTGGATAAAGCTGCTTACATATTGGGCATCAAGATCTATAGAGATAGATCAAAACGCCTGATGATACTTTCAAAGAACGCACACCTTGACATGTTTTTGAAGGAGTTCAAAATAGATCGGTCAAAGAAGGGGTTCTTACCTGAGTTGTAAGGTGTGAAGTTGAGTAAGACTCAAAGCTTGACCACGACAAAAGAAAGAGGAAGGACGAAGGTCGTCCCCTATGCTCTTGTCATAGGCTCTATACGGTATGCCATGCTGAGTACCACACCTGATGTGTGCCTTGCCACATGTCTGGCAATTGGGTACAAAGGTGATCTAGGACTGGATCACCAGATAGCGGTCAAAATTATCCTTAGAGGAATAAGGAAATGTTTCTCGGTTATGGAGGTGATAAAGAGTTCGACGTAAAGAGTTACGTCGATGCAAGCTTAACACCTATCCGGATAGCACTGAGTAGAGATACCGGATATGTATAATGGAGCAACAATTTGGAATAGCTCCAAGTGGAACGTGGCAGCAGCATCTACGATATAAAGTTTTGCAAAATACATAGGCATCAGAATATGGCAAGACCCGTTGACTACAACCTCTCTCACAAGCATAACATGATCAAACCCAGAACTCTTTGAGTGTTTATCACATAGTGATGTGAACTAGATCATTGAGTCTAGTAAACTCTTGGATGTTGGTCACATGGCGATGTGACCTGTGAGTGTTAATCACATGGCGATGTGAACTAGATTATTGACTCTAGTGCAAGTGGGAGACTGTTGGAAATATGCCCTAGAGGCAATAATAAATTGGTTATTATTATATTTCCTTGTTCATGATAATCGTTTATTATCCATGCTAGAATTGTATTGATAGGAAACTCAGATACATGTGTGGATACATAGACAACAACATGTCCCTAGTAAGCCTCTAGTTGACTAGCTCGTTGATCAATAGATGGTTACGGTTTCCTGACCATGGACATTGGATGTCGTTGATAACGGGATCACATCATTAGGAGAATGATGTGATGGACAAGACCCAATCCTAAGCCTAGCACAAAGATCGTGTAGTTCGTATGCTAAAGCTTTTCTAATGTCAAGTATCATTTCCTTAGACCATGAGATTGTGCAACTCCCGGATACCGTAGGAGTGCTTTGGGTGTGCCAAACGTCACAACGTAACTGGGTGGCTATAAAGGTACACTACAGGTATCTCCGAAAGTATCTGTTGGGTTGGCACGAATCGAGACTGGGATTTGTCACTCCGTGTAACGGAGAGGTATCTCTGGGCCCACTCGGTAGGACATCATCATAATGTGCACAATGTGACCAAGGAGTTGATCACGGGATGATGTGTTACGGAACAAGTAAAGAGACTTGCCGGTAACGAGATTGAACAAGGTATCGGGATACCGACGATCGAATCTCGGGCAAGTATCGTACCGATAGACAAAGGGAATTGTATACGGGATTGATTGAATCCTCGACATCGTGGTTCATCCGATGAGATCATCGTGGAACATGTGGGAGCCAACATGGGTATCCAGATCCCGCTGTTGGTTATTGACCGGAGAGTTGTCTCGGTCATGTCTGCATGGTTCCCGAACCCGTAGGGTCTACACACTTAAGGTTCGATGACGCTAGGGTTATAGGGAATAGATATACATGGTTACCGAATGTTGTTCGGAGTCCCGGATGAGATCCCGGACGTCACGAGGAGTTCCGGAATGGTCCGGAGGTAAAGATTTATATATGGGAAGTCCTGTTTTGGTCGCCGGAAAAGTTTCGGGTTTATCGGTAATGTACCGGGACCACCGGGAGGGTCCCGGTGGTCCACCAAGTGGGGCCACCAGCCCCGGAGGGCTGCATGGGCCAAGTGTGGGAGGGGACCAGCCCCAGGTGGGCTGGTGCGCCCCCCACCAAGGCCCAAGGCGCAAGGGAGAGTGGAAGGGGGCAAACCCTAGGCTCAGATGGGCCTAAGGCCCACCTAGTGGTGCGCCCCCCTCTCCCCCCCTTGGCCGCCCCCCTAGATGGGATCTAGGGCTGGCCGCGGTGGGGGCGCAGCCCCTCCCCTCCCCCTATATATACTTGAGGTTTTGGGCTGCCATAGACACGATTAAATCTCCTTCTTGGCGCAGCCCTACCATCTCCCTCCTCGTCTCTTGCGGTGCTTGGCGAAGCCCTGCTGGAGTACCACGCTCCTCCACCACCACCACGCCGTCGTGCTGCTGCTGGATGGAGTCTTCCCCAACCTCTCCTTCTCCCCTTGCTGGATCAAGGCGTACGAGATGTCACCGGGCTGTACGTGTGTTGAACGCGGAGGTGCCGTCCGTTCGGCAGTAGGATCATCGGTGATTTGGATCACGACGAGTACGACTCCATCAACCCCGTTCACTTGAACGCTTCCACTTAGCGACCTACAAGGGTATGTAGATGCAGACTCCTTCCCCTCGTTGCTAGATCACTCCATAGATTGATCTTGGTGATGCGTAGAAAATTTTGAATTTCTGCTACGATCCCCAACATACACTGTGGTGTTCCAGGTGGCGTGAGTAGTGAAACTATTTCACATTGTTTTTACTGAAGGCCAAACTCATAACTCAAATATTTTACTTCTGCGATCATATCGTAGAAACTTTTTATTTTGTTACGATGATTCTCCACTTCACTTTAAAATTCTTTGAACTTTTCAAATGTTTCAGACTTGTGTTTCATCAAGTAGATATACTCATATCTACTCAAATCATCTGTGAAGATCAGAAAATAATGATACATGCTGCGAGCTTCAATATTCATCAGACCACATACGTCAGTATGCATGATTTCCAACAAATCTGTTGCTTGCTGCATTGTTCCGAAGAACGGAGTCTTAGTCATCTTGCCCATGAGGCATGGTTCGTAAGCGTCAACTGATTCATAATCAAGTTATTCCAAAAGTCCATCAGCATGGAGTTTCTTCATGCGCTTTACACCAATATGACCTAAACGGCAGTGCCACAAATAAGTTGCACTATCATTATTAACTTTGCATCTTTTGGTTTCAATATTATGAATATGTGTATCACTACGATCGAGATCCAACGAACCATTTTCATTGGGTGTATGACCATAGAAGGTTTTATTCATGTAAACAGAACAACAATTTATTCTCTTACTTAAATGAATAACCATATTGCAATAAACATGATCAAATCATATTCATGCTCAACGCAAACACCAAATAACACTTATTTAGGTTCAACACTAATCCCGAAAGTATAGGGAGTGTGCGATGATGATCATATCAATCTTGGAACCACTTCCAACACACATCGTCACTTCACCCTTAACTAGTCTCTATTCATTCTGCAACTCCTGTTTCGAGTTACTACTCTTAGCAACTGAACCAATATCAAATACCGAGGGGTTGCTACGAACACTAGTAAAGTACACATCAATAACATGTATATCAAATATACCTATGTTGACTTTGCCATCCTTCTTATCCGCCAATTACTTGGGGTAGTTCCGCTTCTAATGACCAGTCCCTTTGCACCGGAAGCACTTAGTCTCATGCTTAGGTCCAGACTTGGGCTTCTTCACTTGAGTAGCAACTTGCTTGTCGTTCTTCTTGAAGTTCCCCTTCTTTCCCTTTGCCCTTTTCTTGAAACTAGTGGTCTTGTTAACCATCAACACTTGATGTTTTTCTTGATTTCTTCCTTTGTCGATTTCAGAATCACGAAGAGCTTGGGAATTACTTTCGTCATCCCTTGCATATTATAGTTCATCATGATGTTCTACTAACTTGGTGATGGTGACTAGAGAATTATGTCAATCACTATTTTATCTGGAAGATTAACTCCCACTTGATTCAAGCGATTGTAGTACCCAGACAATCTGAGCACATGCTCACTGCTTGAGCTATTCTCCTCCATCTTTTAGCTATAGAACTTGTTGGAGACTTCATATTTCTCAACTCGGGTATTTTACTTGAAATATTAACTTCAACTCATGGAACATCTCATATGGTCCATGACGTTCAAAACGTCTTTGAAGTCCCGATTCTAAGCTGTTAAGCATGGTGCACTAAACTATCAAGTAGTCATCATATTTAGCTAGCCAAACGTTCATAATGTCTTTATCTGCTCCTGCAATAGGTCTATCACCTAGCGGTGCATCAAGGACACAATTCTTCTGTGCCGCAATGAGGATAAACCTTAGATCACGGATCCAATCCGCATCATTGGTACTAACATCTTTCAACTTAGTTTTCTCTAGGAACATATCAAAAATAAAACAGGGGAGCTAAACGCGAGCTATTGATCTACAACATAGATATGCTAATACTACCAAGACTAAGTTCATGATAAATTTAAGTTCAATTAATCATATGACTTAAGAACTCCCACTTAGATAGACATCCCTCTAATCCTCTAAGTGACCGCGTGATCCAAATCAACTAAACCATGTCCAATCATCACGTGAGATGGAGTAGTTTCAATGGTGAACATCACTATGTTGATCATATCTACTATATGATTCATGCTCGACCTTTCGGTCTCCGTGTTCCGAGGCCATATCTGTTATATACTAGGCTTGTCAAGTTTAACCTGAGTATTCCGCGTGTGCAACTATTTTGCACCCGTTGTATTTGAACGTAGAGCCTATCACACCCGATCATCACGTGGTGTCTTAGCACGAAGAACTTTCGCAACGGTGCATACTCAAGGAGAACACTTATACCTTGATAATTTAGTGAGAGATTATCTTATAAAGCTACCGCCGAACTAAGCAAAATAAGATGTATAAAAGATAAACATCACATGCAATCATAATATGTGACCGATATGGCCATCATCATCTTGTGCCTTTGATCTCCATCTCCAAAGCATCGTCATGATCTCCATCGTCACCGGCATGACACCATGATCTCCATCATCTTGATCTATATCAATGTGTCATCACATCATTGTCTCACCAACAATTGCTCTTGCAACTATTGCTATCGCATAGCGATAAAGTAAAGCAATTATTTGGCGCTTGCATCTTATGCAATAGAGAGATAACCATAATGTAACATCCCAAATTTTCAATTTGGAATGTTATACATTAGGTCATCATGCATATCATTTTTTCCTTTGCATTTTGGTTGATCCTAGAAATTCTACGCAACTCAATGACCCACGGAGAGAGTTGGGGATTTCGTTATTTTCATATTTGAGTTCTCTCAAATTTTGAGAATAGGATCATTTGATATTATTTATTTTATCATCAATTATTTCTATTACAAAAATATGAGAGAGGGAATAAAATGACTTTCCCAAATAAAAGAAATATTGAGGATTTAATAAAAAAATAAAATAAGATTTTATTTCGGAGTTTTTCGGTGTTTTATTTGAATTTAGGAAAAATGTGTGTTTTCCAAAATTGCATTTAGGGCCCAAATAAATGTTCACCTTGTGCGGCTTGATTTTAGAAGCCTGTGAAAATTTATTTCGGAATTTTTGGAATCCGTTTAGTATTTATTTTTATTTTTCTTCCGAGCGGAATAATTAAAAAAACGAACCGACTTCGGGCTGTACCCGAGCGGGACACCGCCCGAGGCAGCCTTTAAATAGCGTCGCCCCGAGCCGCCCCAGCCCATCAGCCCTGCCTCGAACCGTGCGGGCCGCCGGAGCCGCCGCCGCCGATGATTCCGCCGCTGAGGTTCGTCGCGCCTCGTTTTCCGTGCCGAAAGAAGAAAAAAATTGGCGTTCGTCGTTTTTCTTTTTCTCGGATTAAATCCGCGATTTTTCTGATCGCGATTCCTGATCCAATTTTCGTTTTAGTTTAACTTTTCGCTCATTTATCGGAATCAGGCGATTCAAGCGCCTAGGGATTCGTCTCGAAACCCTCTATCCGTTTAACCAACTTAAACAAGTTTTTGTTACTATAAAATTTTCCCTAGATCCAGATTAGTAGAACAAAGTTGTTTTCTTTCGCCGTTTGTCTTTCGTTGCTTCATTCGATTTGATTCTTTTTGCCAACCGGAGTTCTTAAGTTGAACCTTCTGGTTAGATCTCTTATTTGAGTTTTACCTACGCATTAGATGAGTACTTATTGTATACTTGTTTGTTTGTCTGCGATAGAATACCCGGAGTGCGCCGCCTGTTACTTCGAATCATTAGGTTTCGCGGATCATCAGCAAGGCAAGTAACACTTTGATCATTCCTTTTCTACTACCCAGTTTTATTGCATTAGATCAATCCTCATACATTGCATGATTAGGATCTAATTAAATTGTGGGATGGGAAGTAGATGAGGTAGTACCTATTACCTGTTTATTATCAAACCTTTGGGAGTTACTTCTACGTTTGCTTATTATGCCATGCTATGCTAGTAGACGTGGATTGGGTGAGTGATATCCATGACAGATGTGAGATTGTTAATTAATGGTTATCTAAGGTGGCAAGTTAAACACACATCTGGGTGGATTGAGGCACCTGGGTATTCCAGGACTTGCCTGTTTTCTTTTGGACCGCCACCCAGGCTCAAAGGGATCATGAGACTATTCATACTAGAAACTTCCGTGTGCAGCCACAAGCTATTATGGGCTCTAGCATAGTTGACTAAGTCGTGCGAACTATTACAGTGGTAGACTAGCAGATGTAGCGGATGTAGGTGGTACGGTCTACCCGATCGTAAGGTGCTAGCGCTTCTGAAAGACTATGTCTCGGTCATCCGTTTCTCAAACAGCGTGTAGTGCGAGAAACCAAACGGAGGCGATTGAGTCTTGTGGGGAAAAGTGCGCAAACCTCTGCAGAGTGTAATAAACTAATCATGGTTAGCCGTGTCCCTGGTGATGGACATCTTGAGTATCTAGTACTTGGATTTTCATGTGAATCTCAACATGTTACTCTAAATTAATTTTGTTGGGTTATGTTTAATGATAATGCTTAATTAGGATTGAGAATGCTGTCAACCATTCTCAATGTTTAACAACCACCATGATAGAAATTAAATTTTATTCCTTTGAAGTAGGGAAAAATTGGCTTTACGCAAAACTGTAACCATAGAGCTTTCCACCAGCCAAATATGCATATAGTATAGCTGTTTCATTCCATTACTCTCTATGTGTTACCTTGCCAGCATATTCCATGTGCTGGCCCGTTTTTGGGCTGCAACGTTAATGTTGCAGACTTTTCAGACTACGATTAAGGACTTTTTAGGTCGTGGTTCTATACTCAGTGATGCCGTTGGAGTTGATGGACTCACTTATCTTCCAAGCCTTCCGCTGTTATCGTTATTAGATGGCCTTAAGCCATACTTATTGTAATAAGTTCTCTTTTGAGACACTCGATGTAATAAGTGTGTGATTGCTACTCTGCTATAAATCCTCCGAGTACTTTGTGGTGTCAGCATTACTGATCTAGGGATGACACCGAAGCACAGAGATCAGACTGTTTGAGGTCTGGTCGCTACAGAGATGGTATCAGAGCACACGCTGACTGTAGGAAACGACCACTAAGTTAAAGACCTAGATCACTATTCACTCTCTTCTCTTCTGACCTCTCATCTTTTCTACTCTTTAGGATGGCGGATGCAAGGAACAAGTTCACACAACCGGATGAAGATACACCCTTTGGACGCCACTTGAAGGAAGTCACTAGATACCTGAATATAGGAGTACCAAGCTTCACGGGAACCTACAACGCCACTTTACTTGAAGAAGAGCGCTGGATGATTCAAGTTCAAGTTCCAGGAAGGACGTTCATGCCAGTCACTGAGCCCATAGAATTTTCTTTTGATTCACCAACTTGGAGTCTAGGAAAGAGCATGGCAGCTCACATCGCCATGGGACGCATTGGAGAAGTCTACCGCAAGGATCTCAAGGATACTACCTACCAGATTTGTGGGCGCTGAGATGAACACTGGGAGATGATCAGCACCAGGAAGGATAGATCAATTGCAGCTTTTATCCAGGAGTTAAACCAGCACATTCAACGACAGGAGAACCAGATGTGCGCCGACATGATAGACCTGAAGAAGGCAAAGACTAGAATCAAGGAACTGGAGGAAGAACTCAAGGCTACATGTGAAGATTATGAAGAGGAAATTGAAGTATTGGTGGAGAAGAATGACGACCTGATCAAGAAGATTGGAATATTTATGGGAGACCCTACACCAGTAGATGAAGATGAAGAACCCAAGGAAATTAGCCCGGAAGACTACATCATCATCGACGACACCAACTCGGAAGCAGATAGTAGCGATGATGACTATGTTGATGAAGCTGGAGCAGATATCATGGAGTCAACGACCGTAGAATATTTCTAGTAGACCACCTCATCAGTAGTAGTAGTCCACCATGTAAATATAGTAGTCCGAGCACGTTTGTGATAGTTAGATCGATTGTATGCCTTTGTTTGATTGATCAAGTGAATTGTTTGCTTTTGCCTCATGTGCATATGGGTAGTGTTTTCTCTTTAGACCCCCTCTATTCTTATATCTCATCTTTTCTAAACCCTCAGATGCCTCTGAGACGTGACCCCGGATTTCATACATCTCAAGGGGATTTGCGGATAAGTATAACCTACCAACCCAAGCCCTTAGGTCACCCATGTTAGTAACCTCACCCGAAGCAGAGTATGTGGCTACTCTATGGTGTGATCGGTTACCATTAAGGATTGGTAACTATGTTTTTCCCTCAGACCTAATAGTATTGGAATCTCAAGGATTGGATGTGATATTAGGCATGGATTGGTTATCAAAGTATGAAGGGAATATTGAATGTGCTAGTAAGACAATTTTGCTTACCACCCCAGAAGGGAGAAGGATCAAGTATGTATCCCGGCATGTGCCAAAGAGGACTCAAGTAAATTGCCTAACAGGAGTTGTGCAGGAGGAAGTACCAGTGGTAAGGGATTTCCCCGATGTATTTCCAGAAGAGTTGCCAGGCATGCCACCGGATAGAGATATTGAGTTTTTGATTGAGCTATTGCCACGCACAGGACCAATATCAAAGAGACCATATAGGATGCCAGCAAAGGATTTGGTGGAAATTAAGAAGCAGATTAAGGAGTTACTGGATAAGGGATATATTCGCCCAAGTTCTTCACCTTGGGGATCGCCAGTACTTCTAGTGGAGAAGAAGGATGGATCGTTAAGGATGGTTGTTGATTATCGAGGATTGAATGAAGTAACGATCAAGAACAAGTACCCGCTACCAATGATCAACGATCTATTTGATCGATTGCAAGGAGCTAAGGTATTTTCCAAGATCGATCTGCGATCAGGATACCACCAGTTGAAGATTCGAGAACAGGATATTCTGAAGATAGCTTTTACCACCAGGTATGGGCTGTATGAGTACACCGTTATGTCATTTGGTCTGACTAACGCACCTGCCTATTTTATGAACATGATGAACAAAGTGTTTATGGAGTTTGTGGATAAGTTCGTCGTAGTGTTCATTGATGATATCCTGGTTTATTCGAAGAATGAAGAGGAACATAAGGAGCATTTGCGTTTGGTACTTGGAAAGCTCAGAGAACATCAATTATATGCCAAGTTCAGCAAATGTGAGTTTTGGTTGAAGGAAGTAGGATTCCTCGGACACATTATATCAGGAGAAGGTATAGCAGTAGATCCCGCTAATTTGAAACCGTGACCAAGTGGGAAGCCACAACAACAGTTGGAGAGATCCGGAGTTTTCTTGGACTTGCAGGATACTACCGGAGATTTATTGAGAATTTCTCAAAGATTGCGAAACCTATGACTGAGTTGTTATAGAAAGATACCAAGTTCATATGGACAGAGGAATGTGAGGCTAGTTTCTAGGAGTTGAAGAAACGCTTAGTTACCTCACCAGTATTGATCTTGCCAGACCAGACCAGGGATTATGAGGTGTATTGCGATGCTTCACGTCGAGGACTTGGAGTAGTGCTTATGCAGGAAGGGAGAGTTGTTTCATATGCCTCAAGACAACTGAAGCCTCATGAGTTGAATTATGCTACGCATGATTTGGAGTTAGCAGCCGTAGTGCATGCATTGAAGACATGGAGACATTTCCTCATTGGAAATCATTGTGAGGTGTACACGGATCATAAGAGTTTGAAGTACATTTTCACCCAGAAGGAGTTAAATCTCAGACAAAGGAGATGGTTGGAGCATATCAAGGATTATGATATGAAATTGCATTATCACCCCGGAAAGGCTAATGTAGTAGCTGATGCATTAAGCCGCAAGAGCCATGTCAATACATTAATGACGGGAGGAATACCAAGGGAGTTAGCCGAAAATCTTCATGAACTATGTTTGGAAATAGTTCCGAGAGGCTATGTAGCAGCATTGGAGATTCAGTCAACCTTGATGGATAAAATCAAGGAAGCTCAGAAAGCCGACAAAGAGATTGCCGCTATAAAGGAGGAACTGAGCAAAGGAAAAGCTAAAGGATTTCGTGAGGATGAACACGACACCCTATGGTTTGAAGACCGCGTTTATGTGCCCAATGACCCGGAGATCAGGAAGTTGATTTTGCAAGAGGCACACGACTCACCGTATTCAATTCACCCAGGAAATACCAAGATGTATCTGGATTTGAAGGATCTTTTCTGGTGGACCGGAATGAAGAAGAATATAGCGGAGTATGTAGCAGTTTGTGATGTATGTCAGAGAGTAAAGGCAGAGCATCAGAAGCCAGCAGGATTGTTGCAACCATTGCCGATACCCGAATGGAAGTGGGATAAGCTAGGCATGGATTTTATCATGGGATTACCCAGGACTCGTTCAGGCTATGACTCGATTTGGGGTTGTAGTTGATCGATTGACGAAGGTAGCTCATTTCATCCCAGTAAAGACCACTTATACCAGTGCTAAGTTGGAAAAGATATACATGACCAGGATCGTATGTCTGCATGGAGTTCCGAGGAGTATCGTATCAGATAGAGGAACCCAGTTTACCTCAAAGTTTTGGAAGCAGTTGCACGAAACTTTGGGAACCAGGCTAGAATTCAGTACAGCTTTTCATTCACAGACAGATGGACAGACCGAGAGAGTCAATCAGATTTTGGAGGATATGCTGAGAGCTTGTGCGCTAGATTATGGATCTAGTTGGGACGATAATTTGCCATATGCAGAGTTCTCTTACAACAACAGTTACCAAACCAGTTTAAAGACGGCCCCTTTCGAAGCCTTGTACGGAAGGAGGTGCAGGACACCATTGTCATGGGACGAAGTTGGAGACCGCCAGTTGTTGGTCCTGACTTGATTAAAGAGTTTGAATAGAAGGTGAAGCTGATTCGCGATAGGCTCAAGGTAGCCCAGTCCAGACAGAAGAGTTATGCAGATTCAAAACGCAAGGAGACAGTTTACGAAGTCGGAGATAGAGCTTATCTTCGAGTATCTCCACTTCAGGGAACAAAGCGTTTTGGAGTTAAAGGGAAGTTAGCGCCACGATTTGTAGGACCATATCGAGTTTTGGAGCGTATGGGAGAAGTAGCCTACAAGTTGGAATTGCCCGAAGGATTGTCAGGAGTACATGATGTGTTCCACGTTTCTCAGTTAAAGAAATGTCACGCGGAGATGGCTGACATACCGTTGAGAGATACAGTGCCTTTGAAAACTATTCAGTTGGATAACGATTTGACCTACGAGGAGAAATCAGTTAAGATTCTCGAGTTTGCCAGCCGAGTTACTCGCAACAAGGTTATCAAGTTTTGTAAAGTTCAGTGGAGCCACCACACGGAGGATGAAGCCACCTGGGAGCGAGAGGAAGATTTGCTCAAAGACCACCCTCACCTATTTTCTAGCCAACCCGAATCTCGAGGGCGAGATTCATCTTAAGGGGGGTAGGTTTGTAACATCCCAAATTTTCAATTTGGAATGTTATACATTAGATCATCATGCATATCATTTTTTTCTTTGCATTTTGGTTGATCCTAGAAATTCTACGCAACTCAATGACCCACGGAGAGAGTTGGGGATTTCGTTATTTTCATATTTGAGTTCTCTCAAATTTTGAGAATAGGATCATTTGATTTTATTTATTTTATCATCAATTATTTCTATTACAAAAATATGAGAGAGGGAATAAAATGAATTTCCCAAATAAAAGAAATATTGAGGATTTAATAAAAAAAATCAAATAAGAATTTATTTCGGAGTTTTTCGGTGTTTTATTTGAATTTAGGAAAAATGTGTGTTTTCCAAAATTGCATTTAGGGCCCAAATAAATGTTCACCTTGTGCGGCTTGATTTTAGAAGCCCGTGAAAATTTATTTCGGAATTTTGGAGTCCATTTAGTATTTCTTTTTATTTTTCTTCTGAGCGGAATAAAAAAAACGAACCGACTTCGGGCCGTACCTGAGCGGGACACCGCCTGGGGGCAGCCTTTAAATAGCGCCTCCCCGAGCCGCCCCAGCCCATCAGCCCCGCCTTGAACCGTGCGCGCTGCCGGAGCCGCCGCCGCCGACGATTCCGCCGCCGAGGTTCGTCGCGCCTCGTTTTTCGTGCCGAAAAAAAGAAAGAAAAAAAATTCGGCGTTCGTCGTTTTTCTTTTTCTCGGATTAAATCCGCGATTTTTTTGATCGCGATTCCTGATCCGATTTTTGTTTTAGTTTAACTTTTCGCTCGTTTATCGGAATTAGGCGATTCAAGCGCCTAGGAATTCGTCTCGAAACCCTCTATCCATTTAACCAACTTAAACAAGTTTTTGTTACTGTAAAATTTTGCCCTAGATCCAGATTAGTAGAACGAAGTTGTTTTCTTTCGCCGTTTGTCTTTCGTTGCTTCGTTCGATTTGATTCTTTTTGCCAACCGGAGTTCTTAAGTTGAACCTTCTAGTTAGATCTCTTATTTGAGTTTTACCTGTGCATTAGATGAGTACTTATTGTATGCCTGTTTGTTTGTCTGCGATAGAATACCCGGAGTGCGCCGCCTGTTACTTCGAATCGTTAGGTTTCGCGGATCATCAGCAAGGCAAGTAACACTTTGATCATACCTTTTCTACTACCCAGTTTTATTGCATTAGATCAATCCTCACACATTGCATGATTAGGATCTAATTAAATTGTGGGATGGGAAGTAGATGAGGTAGTACCTATTACCTGTTTATTATCAAACCTTTGGGAGTTACTTCTACATTTGCTTATTATGCCATGCTATGCTAGTAGACGTGGATTGCGTGAGTGATATCCATGACAGATGTGAGATTGTTAATTAATGGTTATCTAAGGTGGCAACTTAAACACACATCTAGGTGGATTGAGGCACCTGGGTATTCTAGGACTTGCCTGTTTTCATTTGGACCGCCACCCAAGCTCAAAGGGATCATGAGACTATTCATACTAGAAACTTCCGTGTGCAGCCACAAGCTATTATGGGCTCTAGCATAGTTGACTAAGTTGTGCAAACTATTACAGTGGTAGACTAGCAGATGTAGGGGATGTAGGTGGTACGGTCTACCCGATCGTAAGGTGCTAGCGCTTCTGAAATACTATGTCTCGGTCATCCATTTCTCAAACACCGTGTAGTGCGAGAAACCAAACGGAGGCGATCGAGTCTTGGAGGGAAAAGTGCGCAAACCTCCGCAGAGTGTAGTAAACTAATCATGGTTAGCCGTGTCCCGAGTGATGGACATCTTGAGTATCTAGTACTTGGATTTTCATGTGAATCTCAACATGTTACTCTAAATTAATTTTGTTGGGTTATGTTTAATGATGATGCTTAATTGGGATTGAGAATGCTGTCAACCATTCTCAATGTTTAACAACCACCATGATAGTAATTAAATTTTATTTCTTTGAAGTAGGGAAAAATTGGCTTTACACAAAACTTTAACCATAGAGCTTTCCACCAGCCAAATATGCATATAGTATAGCTGTTTCATTCCATTACTCTCTATGTGTTACCTTGCCAGCATATTCCATGTGCTGACCCGTTTTCGGGCTGCAATGTTAATGTTGCAGACTTTTCAGACTACGATTAAGGAGTTTTTAGGTCGTGGTTCTATACTCAGTGATGCCGTTGGAGTTGATGGACTCACTTATCCTCCAAGCCTTCCGCTATTATCGTTATTAGATGGCCTTAAGCCATACTTATTGTAATAAGTTCTCTTTTGAGACACTCGATGTAATAAGTGTGTGATAGCTACTCTGCTATAAATCCGCCGAGTACTGTGTGGTGTCAGCATTACTGATCCAGGGATGACACCGGAGCACAGAGATCAGACTGTTTGAGGTCTGGTCGCTACACATAAGGCTTTTGCCGGTTGCCGATAACTTCAACAAAACATGATCATCTCATACAACAACTTATATCTCATCACGTCTTGACCATATCACATCACAACATGCCCTGCAAAAACAAGTTAGACGTCCTCTACTTTGTTGTTGCAAGTTTTGCGTGGCTGATACGGGCTGAGAAAGAACCGTTCTTACATACGCATCAAAACCACAACGATAGTTTGTCAAGTTGGTGCTGTTTTAACCTTCGCAAGGACCGGGCGTAGCCACACTCGGTTCAACTAAAGTTGGAGAAACTGACACCCGCCAGCCACCTGTGTGCAAAGCACGTCGGTAGAACCAGTCTCACGTAAGCGTACGCGTAATGTCGGTCCGGGCCGCTTCATCCAACAATATCGCTGAACCAAAGTGTGACATGTTGGTAAGCAGTATGACTTATATCGCCCACAACTCACTTGTGTTCTACTCGTGCATATTACATCAACGCATAAAACCTGGCTCGGATGCCACTGTTGGGGAATGTAGCAATTTCAAAAATTTCCTACGCACATGCAAGATCATGGTGATGCACAGCAACGAGAGGGGAGAGTGTGTCCATGTACCCTTGTAGACCGAAAGCGGAAGCGTTAGCACAACGCGGTTGATGTAGTCGTACGTCTTCACGATCCGACGATCAAGTACCGAACGCACGACTCCTCCGAGTTCTGCACACGTTCAACTCAATGACGTCCCTCGAACTCCTATCCAGCCGAGTGTTGAGGGAGAGTTTTGTCAGCACGACGGCGTGGTGACGATGATGATGTTCTACTGACGCAGGGCTTCTCCTAAGCACCGCTACGATATGATCGAGGTGGATTATGATGGAGGGAGGCACCACACACGGCTAAGAGATCAAGAGATAAATTGTTGTGTCTATGGGGTGCCCCTTGTCCACGTATATAAAGGAGTGGAGGAGGGAGGAGAGGGCCGGCCCCTATGGCACGCCCTGGAGGAGTCTTACTCCCACCGGGAGTAGGATTCCCCCCTTCCAAGTAGTAGGAGTAGGAGTCAAGGCAAGGGAAGGGAGAAGAGAAGGAAGGAGGGGGCGCAGCCCCTCCCCCTAGTCCAATTCGGACTAGGCCTTGGGGGGCGCCCAACCTCTCCTCTCTCTTTCCCCTAAAGCGCAATAAGGCCCATATACTCCCCGGCGAATTACCGTAACTCTCCGGTACTCCGAAAAATACCCGAATCACTCGTAACCTTTCCGATGTCCGAATATAGTTGTCCAATATATCGATCTTTACGTCTCGACCATTTCGAGACTCCTCGTCATGTCCCCGATCTCATCCGGGACTCCGAACTCCTTCGGTACATCAAAACATATAAACTCACAATATAGCTGTCATCATAGCGTTAAGCGTGTGGACCCTACGGGTTCGAGAACTATGTAGACATGACCAAGACACGTCTCCGGTCAATAACCAATAGCGGAACCTGGATGCTCATATTGGCTCCTACATATTCTACGAAGATCTTTATCGGTCAGACCGCATAACAACATACGTTGTTCCCTTTGTCATCGGTATGTTACTTGCCCGAGATTCGATCGTCAGCATCTCAATACCTAGTTCAATCTCGTTACCGACAAGTCTCTTTACTCGTTCCGTAATACATCATCTCGCAACTAACTCATTAGTTGGAATGCTTGCAAGGCTTAGGTGATGTGCATTACCGAGAGGGCCCAGAGTACCTCTCAGACAATCGGAGTGACAAATCCTAATCTTGAAATACGCCAACCCAACAAGTACCTTCGGAGACACCTGTAGAGCACCTTTATAATCACCCAGTTACGTTGTGACGTTTGGTAACACACAAAGTGTTCCTCCGGTAAACGGGAGTTGCATAATCTCATAGTCATAGGAACATGTATAAGTCATGAAGAAAGCAATAGCATCAAATTGAACGATCAAGTGCTAAGCTAACGGAATGGGTCAAGTCAATCACATCATTCTCCTAATGATGTGATCCCATTAATCAAATGACAAGTCATGTCTATGGTTAGGAAACATAACCATCTTTGATCAACGAGCTAGTCAAGTAGAGGCATACTAGTGACACTCTGTTTGTCTATGTATTCACACATGTATTATGTTTCCGGTTAATACAATTCTAGCATGAATAATAAACATTTATCATGATATAAGGAAATAAATAATAACTTTATTATTGCCTCTAGGGCATATTTCCTTCACTATGTACATAAGAAGAGCATGTGGCTCAAGTATAGTAAGGCCGAACATGAGCTATATTCCACGGCCGTTGGGTCTCCTCCTCTGATTTACGTGAGTCTTTATGCTCTCGAACATCGATAAGGTAGTATCATCTGTTGTGCAGATTTTTGCTGACCACAAAACGTCCTTCCCAACGTGGGGACAACTTGTGCATATCAGTCCGATCCTGGATGAGTTGGAGGACCAGATCGCCTTCTTGAAAAGTTCTGGTCTTAACCCGGCGGCTGTGATAACGTCGTAGATCTTGTTGATAAATCGCCCAACGTGCTGCTGCAAGATCACGCTCCTCATCTAACACGTCCAGTGAATCCTGATGCGCTTTCTCATTATCAGCTTCAATGTAAGCCGCCACACTAGGCGAATCATGACGGATGTCACTAGGGAGGACGACCTCTGCTCCGTAAACCATGAAGAAGGGTGTGTAACCCGTAGATCTGTTTGGTGTGGTGTTGATACTCCATAACACGGAAGGTAACTCCTCCACCCAACAGCCGGGCGTCCGCTTTAAAGGAACCATAAGCCGGGGCTTGATGCCTCTCAAAATCTCTTGATTGGCTCTCTCTGCTTGACCATTAGATTGGGGGTGAGCCACTGATGATACATCAAGCCGGATGTACTCACGTTGACAAAATTCTTCCATAGCACCCTTGGACAGTTTAGTACCATTATCAATTATGATGCTTGATACGTCTCCAACATATCTATAATTTTTGATTGCTCCATGCTATGTTATCTACTGTTTTGGACATTATTGGGCTTTATTATCCACTTTTATATTATTTTTGGGACTAACCTATTAACCGGAGGCCCAACCCAGAATTGATGTTTTTTTGCCTATTTCAGTGTTTCGAAGAAAAGGAATATCAAACGGAGTCGAAACGGAACGAAATCAACTGGAGAAGTTATTTTTGGAAGGAAAACTACCAGATGGACTTGGACCCCACGTTAGGAGCCAAGGGAGGTGCTCACGAGGGTGGGGGGCACGCCCACCCCCTAGGGCGCCCCCTGCCTCGTGGGGCCCCCGAAGCTCTACTGACGTACTTCCTGCACCCATATATACTCGCGTACCCTAAAACTTCCAAAACAGAGATTAGATCGGGAGTTCCGCCGCCAGAAGCCTCCGTAGCCACCGAAAACCAATCTAGACCCGTTCCGGCACCCTGCCAGAGGGGGAATCCTTCTCCGGTGGCCATCTTCATCATCCCGGTGCTCTCCATGACGAGGAGGGAGTAGTTCTCCCTCGGGGCTTAGGGTATGTACCAGTAGCTATGTGTTTGATCTCTCTCTCTCTCTCTCTCTCTCTCTCTCTCTCTCTCTCGTTTTCTTGATTTGGCACGATCTTGATGTATCACGAGCTTTGCTATTATAGTTGGATCTTATGTTTCTCCTCCCCCTCTTCTCTCTTGTAATGAATTGAGTTTACCCTTTGAAGTAATCTTATCGGATTGAGTCTTTAAAGATTTGAGAACACTTGATGTATGTCTTGCCGTGGATATCTGTGGTGACAATGGGATATCACGTGATTCACTTGATGTATGTTTTGGTGATCAACTTGCGGGTTCCGCCCATGAACCTATGCATAGGGGTTGGCACACGTTTTCATCGTGATTCTCCGGTAGAAACTTTGGGGCACTCTTTGAGGTCCTTTGTGTTGGTTGAATAGATGAATCTGAGATTGTGTGATGCATATCGTATAATCATACCCATGGATACTTGAGGTGACATTGGAGTATCTAGGTGACATTAGGGTTTTGGTTGATTTGTGTCTTAAGGTGTTATTCTAGTACGAACTCTAGGGCTGTTTGTGACACTTATAGGAATAGCCCAACTGATTGATTGGAAAGAATAACTTTGAGGTGGTTTCGTACCCTACCATAATCTCTTCGTTCGTTCTCCGCTATTAGTGACTTTGGAGTGACTCTTTGTTGCATGTTGAGGGATAGTTATGTGATCCAATTATGATATTATTGTTGAGGGAACTTACACTAGCGAAAGTATGAACCCTAGGACTTATTTCCATGCATTGCAATACCGTTTACGCTCACTTTTATCATTCATTACCTTGCTGTTTTTATATTTTCAGACTATAAAAACTATTATCTACCATCCATATTGCACTTGTATCACCATCTCTTCGCCGAACTAGTGCACCTATACAATTTACCATTGTATTGGGTGTGTTGGGGACACAAGAGACTCTTTGTTATTTGGTTGCAGGGTTGCTTGAGAGAGACCATCTTCATCCTACGCCTCCTACGGATTGATAAACCTTAGGTCATCCACTTGAGGGAAATTTGCTACTGTCCTACAAACCTCTGCACTTGGAGGCGCAACAACGTCTACAAGAAGAAGGTTGTGTAGTAGACATCAAGCTCTTTTTCTGGCGCCGTTGCCGGGGAGCAATAGCGTGGGGTGAATATTCTCGTGTGTGCTTGTTTGCTTTATCACTAAGTAATTTTTATTTGTTGTTCTTAGTTGTTCTTTATCTTTAGTTATGGATATGGAACACGAAATACCAAAAAAATTAGGTGTACTTTCTGCTTATGGAGATAGGTAACCTCCTAAAACCCTCGATGCTGGTTATGTGAAGAATATTATGTACTACTTTAATAATCCTGAGAAAACCCCATTCAATTATGTAATGGGAGTAACGTTGGATCAACGTGAATACTTTAGGGATTAACGCTTGACACAAAAAGGGAAACTATTATGGGATCAAATTCATATATTGAAGTGGTATGCTAGGCAACTATGCTTGCGATATGATTATACTTGTTGCTCTAGGATGAAGGCTCCCCACCTTCCCTTTTCATGCGAATTTAATGATAATAAAACCTTAGCTTCTTATGCTAATGGTATATATGATTACTATGATGTGGAACAAATAGAAGAATTTGTTGCTTTTATGGGTGCTTATGAAATTGAATCTATGTTTAAAGAGTTTGAAGATTTTGATGATTCAGTTTATAGACCTGAAAATGTAGCGATCATTAAATATTGTTATGAGAATTATGAATACAATTACGATATTAATGCACTTATTGAGAAAGTCTCCTCTGTCCAAGAAGAGACTAATATTTTGCAGGAGTCTATGGAAGAAGAAATTGATGAAACTATGAGCTCATTGGATGAAAAAGATGAGGAGGAGAGCGAAGAACAAAAGGAGGAAGAGCGGATTGATCACCCGTGCCCACCTTCTAATGAGAGTAACTCTTCAACTCATACATTGTTTAATTTCCCTTCGTGCTTACTGAAGGATGAATGCTATGATAATTGCTATGATCTCGTCGATTCTTTTGAAATATCCCTTTTTGATGATGCTTGTGGCCAAGACGCCAATATGAATTATGCTTATGGAGATGAACTTGCTATAGTTCCTTATGTTAAACATGAAATTGTTTCTATTGCACCCACACATGATAGTCCTATTATCTTTTTGAATTCTCCCGACTACACTATATTGGAGAAGTTTGCACTTATTAAGGATTATATTGATGGGTTGCCTCTTACCGTTGCACATTATGATTTTAATGAATATAATATTCATGTGCTTGCTGCTCCTACTTGCAATTATTATGAGAGAGGAACTATATCTCCACCTCTCTATGTTTCCAACATGATAAAATTGCAAGAAACTATTTATACCATGCATTGGCCTTTACTTTGTGTGCATGAATTGTTCTTTTATGACATGCCGATGCATAGGAAGAGAGTTAGACTTCGTGGTTATATGATATATGTTACTTTGTGCTCACTACTAAATTACAAATCATTGTTAATTAAAATTGGCTTTGATATACCTTGGGATCTGGATGGATCCATTACTTGAGCACTATATGCCTAGCTTAATGGCTTTAAAGAAAGCGCTGCCTGGGAGACAACCCGGAAGTTTTAGGGAGTCATTTATTTCTGTTGAGTGCTTTTATATAGTTTAAAAACAACAAAAATAAATAGGGGGACCCAAAACTTTTTTAAAAAGGAAAGCCAAAGTGAGAAAGACAAGCATTGTTGAAGTGGGAGCTAGCCTTGAACTTTGTTCATGCTCACAGAAACTTTGTGAATCTTGATTACAGAAACTTTTCAATAAAAATAATTATCCCCTTGTACAATTCCATTATATTATAAAAATAATGTGCCAAGGTTTGCCTTTAGGATGTTTACATTTGCTTGATGGTTTGTACGGTGCAGGACAGAAACTTTGGCTGTAGTGCGCGATTTTACATTTTTTGCTGGAATGTCAAATGGTTCTGCTTCTTTTTGCACTATATTCCTATACAAATTGTTTATTTTTTTCCTAATTTTGGTAGAATTTTTCAAGTATCAGAAGTATGGTGAATGTTCAGATTATTACAGACTGTTCTATTTTAGACAGATTCTGTTTTTGATGCATAGTTGCCTGTTTTGATGAAACTATCAATTTATATCAGTGGATTAAGCCATGAAGAAGTTATATTACAGTAGACACAATGCAAAAATAAAATATGAATTGGTTTGCAACAGTACTTAGAGTAGTGATTTGCTTTATTATACTAACAGATCTTACCGAGTTTTCTGTTGAAGTTTTGTGTGGATGAAGTGTTCGATGATCGACAAGGTCTCGATGTGAGAAGAAGGAAGAGAGGCAAGAGCTCAAGCTTGGGGATGCCCGAGGCACCCCAAGTAAATATTCAAGGAGACTCAAGCGTCTAAGCTTGGGGATGCCCCGGAAGGCATCCCCTCTTTCTTCAACAAGTATCGGTATGTTCTCGGATTCGTTTCGTTCATGCGATATGTGCAACCTTGGAGCGTCTTTTGCATTTAGTTTTTATTTTCTTTTATGCACCATCCTGGTATGAGATAGTCCTTGGTTGATTTATAGAATTCTCTTTGCACTTCACTTATATCTTTTGAGTATGGCTTTATAGAATGCTTCATGTGCTTCACTTATATCATTTGAAGTTTGGATTGCCTGTTTCTCTTTACATAGACAACCGCCATTTGTAGAATGCTCTTTTGCTTCACTTATATTTGTTAGAGCACGGGCATATCTTTTGTAGAAAGAATTAAACTCTCTTGCTTCACTTATATCTATTTAGAGAGATGACTGGAACTGGTCATTCATATGGTTAGTCATAAAATCCCACATAAAACTTGTAGATCACTGAATATGATATGTTTGATTCCTTGCAATAGTTTTGCGATATAAAGATGGTGATATTAGAGTCATGCTAGTGGGTGGTTGTGAATTGTAGAAATACTTGTGTTGAGGTTTGTGATTCCCGTAGCATGCACGTATGGTGAACCGTTATGTAACAAAGTTGGAGCATGAGGTATTTATTGATTGTCTTCCTTATGAGTGGCGGTCGGGGACGAGCGATGGTATTTTCCTACCAATCTATCCCCCTAGGGGCATGCGTAGTAGTACATTGCTTCGAGGGCTAATAAACTTTTGCAATAAGTATGTGAGTTCTTTATGACTAATGTTGAGTCCATGGATTATACGCACTCTCACCCTTCCATCATTGCTAGCCTATCTAGTATCGCGCAACTTTCGCCGGTACCATAAACCCACCATATACCTTCCTCAAAACAGCCACCATACCTACCTATTATGGCATTTCCATAGCCATTCCGAGATATATTGCCATGCAACTTTCCATCATTCCGTTCATCATGACACATTCATCATTGTCATATTGCTTAGCATGATCATGTAGTTGACATAGTATTTGTGGCAAAGCCACTGTTCATAATTCTTTCATACATGTCACTCTTGGTTCATTGCATATCCCGGTACACCGCCGGAGGCATTCATATAGAGTCATCTTTGTTCTAGTATCGAGTTGTAAATAAATAGAAGTGTGATGATCATCATTATTAGAGCATTGTCCCAAGTGAGGAATAAAAAAAGGCCATAAAAAAGAGAAGGCCCAAAAAAAAATAGAAAGGCCATAAAAAAGGAAAAGGCCCAAAAAATGAGAGAAAAAGAGAGAAGGGACAATGCTACTATCCTTTTCCACACTTGTGCTTCAAAGTAGCACCATGATCTTTATGATAGAGAGTCTCTTGTTTTGTCACTTTCATATACTATTGGGAATTTTTCATTATAGAACTTGGCTTGTATATTCCAACAATGGGCCTCCTCAAGTGCCCTAGGTCTTCGTGAGCAAGCAAGTTGGATGCACACCCACTAGTTTCTTTTGTTGAGCTTTCATACATTTATAGCTCTAGTGCATCCGTTGCATGGCAATCCCTACTCCTTGCATTAACATTAATCGGTGGGCATCTCCATAGCCCGTTGATTAGCCTCGTTGATGTGAGACTTCCTCCTTTTTTGTCTTCTCCACATAGCCCCCTCATTATATTCTATTCCACCCATAGTGCTATGTCCATGGCTCGCGCTCATATATTGCATGAAAGTTTATAGGTTTGAGATTACTAAAGTATGAAACAATTGCTTGGCTTGTCATCGGGGTTGTGCATGATGAGAGCATTCTTGTGTGACGAAAATGGAGCATGACTAAACTATATGATTTTGTAGGGATGAACTTTCTTTGGCCATGTTATTTTGAGAAGACATAATTGCTTAGTTAGTATGCTTGAAGTATTATCATTTCTATGTCAATATGAACTTTTGTCTTGAATCTTATGGATCTGAATATTCATACCACAATTAAGAAGAATCACATTGAAATTATGCCAAGTAGCACTCCGCATCAAAAATTCTATTTTTATCATTTACATACTCGAGGACGAGCATGAATTAAGATTGGGGATGCTAGATACGTCTCCAACGTATCTATAATTTTTGATTGCTCCATGTTATGTTATCTACTGTTTTGGACATTATTGGGCTTTATTATCCACTTTTATATTATTTTTGGGACTAACCTATTAACTGGAGGCCCAGCCCAGAATTGCTGTTTTTTTGCCTATTTCAGTGTTTCGAAGAAAAGGAATATCAAACGGAGTCGAAACAGAACGAAATCAACTCGAGAAGTTATTTTTGGAAGGAAAGCTACCAGATGGACTTGGACCCCATGTCAGGAGCCAAGGGAGGTGCTCACGCGGGTGGGGGCGCGCCCACCCCCCTAGGGCGCGCCCCTGCCTCGTGGGGCCCCCGAAGCTCCACCTACATACTTCCTGCACCCATATATACTCACGTACCCTAAAACTTCCAAAACAGAGATTAGATCGGGAGTTCCGCCGCCAAAAGCCTCCGTAGCCACCGAAAACCAATCTAGACCCGTTCCGGCACCCTGCCGGAGGGGGAATCCTTCTCCGGTGGCCATCTTCATCATCCCGGTGCTCTCCATGACGAGGAGGGAGTAGTTCTCCCTCGGGGCTGAGGGTATGTACCAGTAGCTATGTGTTTGATCTCTCTCTCTCTCGTGTTATTGATTTGGCACGATCTTGATGTATCGCAAGCTTTGCTATTATAGTTGGATCTTATGTTTCTCCTCCCCCTCTTCTCTCTTGTAATGAATTGAGTTTCCCTTTTGAAGTAATCTTATCGGATTGAGTCTTTAAAGATTTGAGAACACTTGATGTATGTCTTGCCGTGGATATCTATGGTGACAATGGGATATCACGTGATTCACTTGATGTATGTTTTGGTGATCAACTTGCGGGTTCTGCCCATGAACCTATGCATAGGGGTTGGCACACGTTTTCGTCGTGATTCTCCGGTAGAAACTTTGGGGCACTCTTTGAGGTCCTTTGTGTTGGTTGAATAGATGAATCTGAGATTGTGTGATGCATATCGTATAATCATACCCACGGATACTTGAGGTGACATTGGAGTATCTAGGTAACATTAGGGTTTTGGTTGATTTGTGTCTTAAGGTGTTATTCTAGTACGAACTCTAGGGCTGTTTGTGACACTTATAGGAATAGCCCAATGGATTGATTGGAAAGAATAACTTTGAGGTGGTTTCGTACCCTACCATAATCTCTTCGTTCGTTCTCCGCTATTAGTGACTTTGGAGTGACTCTTTGTTGCATGTTGAGGGATAGTTATGTGATCCAATTATGATATTACTGTTGAGGGAACTTACACTAGCGAAAGTATGAACCCTAGGCCTTATTTCCATGCATTGCAATACCGTTTACGCTCACCTTTATCATTCGTTACCTTGCTGTTTTTATATTTTCAGATTACAAAAACTATTATCTACCATCCATATTGCACTTGTATCACCATCTCTTCGCCGAACTAGTGCGCCTATACAATTTACCATTGTATTGGGTGTGTTGGGGACACAAGAGACTCTTTGTTATTTGGTTGCAGGGTTGCTTGAGAGAGACCATCTTCATCCTACGCCTCCTACGGATTGATAAACCTTAGGTCATCCACTTGAGGGAAATTTGCTACTGTCCTACAAACCTCTGCACTTGGAGGCCCAACAACGTCTACAAGAAGAAGGTTGTGTAGTAGACATCAATGCTGTGTGGAAAACCAAAACGGAAGATCACCTTTTTGATGAATTGAACCGCCGTGGCCGCATCACACATGCTGACTGGCCCTGCTTCTACCCACTTGGTAAACTTATCAACCGCCACTAGCTGGTGGGTCTTCTTGTCCTTGGACCTCTTAAAGGGCTCAACCATATCCAGCCCCCAAGTTGCAAACGGCCAAGTGATTGGAATCATTCTTAATTCTTGAGCTGAAACATGAGCGCGGCGTGCAAACTTCTAACAACCGTCACACCTCTTTACCAAATCCTCAGCATCAACATGAGCCGTCAACCAATAAAAACCGTGACGGAAGGCCTTAGCTACCAAGGATTTTGAACCGGCGTGGTGACCACAATCTCCTTCGTGGATCTCACACAAAATCTCACAACCCTCTTGAGGAGACACACAACGCTGAAACGCCCCTGTTACGATGCAATGATGCAACTCCCCATTGATAATGGTCATTGACTTGGACCGCCGGATTATCTGCCGGGCCAAAGTTTCATCGTCTGGTAACTTGCCCCGGTTCATGTACGCCAGGTATGGGACTATCCAATCCGGGATAACATGAAGAGCCGCCACCAATTGAGCCTCCGGGTCAGGAACAGCCAAATCCTCCTCTGTAGGTATCTTGACGGACGGATTATGTAGCACATCCAGGAAGACATTGGGCGGCACCAGTTTACGTTGAGAGCCTAAGCGACTTAAAGCGTTCGCCGCTTCATTTTTTCGTCAGTCTATATGGTCAACCTGGTAACCCTTGAAATGACCAGCCACTATGTCCACCTCTCACCGATACGCCGCATGAGTGGATCCTTTGAATCCCAAGTGCCAGACACCTGTTGAGCGACTAGGTACGAGTCACCAAAGCATTTAACCCGGCTTAAATTCATCTCCTTAGCCATCTGAAGACCATGGAGCAAGGCCTCATATTCAGCTGCATTGTTAGTGCAAGGGAACATTAAACGGAGAACATAACAAAACTTATCACCTCATGGGAAAGTTAATATGACTCCAGCCCCCGAGCCTTCCAATTGTCTGGACCCATCAAAATGAATAGTCCAATAAGTGTTATCTGGATTTTCCTTTGGTGCCTGCAACTCTGTCCAATCATTGATGAAGTCCACAAGTGCTTGGGATTTGATCACTGTGCGAGGCGTATATTTTAACCCATGAGGTCCAAGCTCAATAGCCCATTTGGCAATCCGACGAGTTGCTTCTCTATTTTGGATGATATCCCCCAAGGGGGCAGAACTGAACACAGTGATAGGATGGCCCAGAAAATAGTGCTTGAGCTTTCAGCTCGCCATGAAAACTCCATACACCAGCTTCTGCCAATGTGGGTACCTCTGCTTAGACTCAATAAGCACCTCACTGATATAATAAACCGGTCGTTGAACCGGATACTCCTTTCCAGCCTCCTTGCGCTCTACAACAATAGCCACACTAACAGCCCGAGCATTAGCATCCACATATAACAACAAGGGCTCTTTATCAATGGGAGCAGCAAGGACAGGAGGCTCAGCTAGCTGCCGCTTTTGACTCTCAAATGCTTCATTGGCAGCCTCACTCCAAACAAAGGCATCCGTCTTCTTCAGCATCTGATATAAAGGAATGGCCTTCTCACAAGGCGACTGATAAACCGGCTCAAAGCTGCAATTCGGCCTGCCAGGCATTGAACATCATTGATACACTTCGGTTTAGTCAAAGAGGTTATGACCTTGATTTTCTCCGGATTAGCTTCAATGCCCCTGTTAGAGCTTTCCTGCCAGTACACCAATGTCTGTATTTCACCACAATATCATCCACATAAGCATGAACATTGCGACCGATTTGATTATGAAGACAATTCTGCACACATCGCTGATAAGTCGCCTGGGCACTCTTGAGCCCAAAAGGCATAGATACACAGCAGAAGGCTCTAAAAGGAGTTACAAAAGCTGTCTTCTCCTGGTCCTTAACTGACATTTTGATCTGATGGTAACCAGAGTATGCATCCAAAAAGCTCAAACACTCACAACCCGTCGTAGCATCAATGATTTGATCAATACGAGGGAGAGCAAAAGGATCTGCCTGACAAGCCTGGTTCAAATCTGTGTAGTCCACACACATACGCCAAGTGTCGTTCTTCTTAAGTATCAACACCGGATTAGCCAACCACTCAGGATGAAATACTTCAATGATAAACCCAGCCGCCAAGAGCCTGGATACTTCCTCACCAATGGCCTTGCGTCTTTCTTCATTGAACTGGTAGAGAAATTGCTTAACTGGTTTAAACTTGGGGTCGATATTGAGAGTGTGCTCGGCGAGTTCTCTCGGTACACCTGACATGTTAGAGGGTTTCCATGCAAAGATGTCCCGGTTCTCATGGATGAACTTGATGAGCGCGCTTTCCTATTTCGGATCCAAGTTAGCACTGATACTAAACTGTTGAGATGAATCGCCAGGAACAAAATCAACCAGCTTAGTCTCATTAGCCGATTTAAACTTTAAGGCTGGATCATGCTCTGTAGTTGGTTTCTTTAACAAAGTCATATCTGCCGGATCAACATTATCCTTGTAGAACTTCAACTCTTCTGTTGCACAAACTGACTCAGCATAAGCCGCATCACCTTCTTCACATTCCAAAGCGATCTTATGACTTCCATGTACCGTGATGGTTCCCTTGTGACCCGGCATCTTGAGTTACAGATAAACATAATAGGGCCTTGCCATGAACTTGGCATAAGCCGGCCGTCCAAACAGGGCATGATATGGGCTCTTGATCTTTACTACTTCAAAGGTCAATGTTTCTGATCTCAAGTTATGCTCATCTCCAAAAGCCACCTCCAGAGCTATCTTCCCAACAGGATACGCTGATTTACCAGGCACCACACCATGTAAAATGGTGTTTGATGGTTTAAGATTCTTATCTGTTAACCCCATGCAACAGAAGGTTTCATAATAAAGGATATTGATACTAATTCCTCCATCCATGAGTACCTTGGTGAACTTGTATCCTCCAACCTGAGGTGCCACCACTAATGCTAGATGACCCGGGTTATCCACCCAAGGTGGATGATCCTCTCGACTCCACACAATGGGCTGTTCAGACCGGCGCAAGTAACGGGGCACCGCCGGTTCAACGGAGTTCACTGCCCTTTTATGAAGCTTCTGATCGCGCTTGCACAGACTTATGGTGAGGACATGGTACTGCTCCCTATTCAATTGCTTCGGGTTGCTCTGGTAACCCGACTGCTGATGTTGCTGCTGACTCCCCTGATGATTATAATCACCTTGGTTTCCCTGATTGCCTTGATTGCCATGTCCGCTCTGATTACCGTGAAAACCTGAGCCGGAACTGCCTCCACCGTAACCCGGCCCATGATATCCGGGGCCTGAACCGCCGCCCGGTCCATGGTCATACCGAAAAAATCTGAATTTTGAATTCCTGCATAATATAACAATCCTTCCAGAGGTGCGTGGCTGGCTTATCCCACGACCCGTGCTTCGGGCAAGGCTGGTTTAACAGGTGAGACAGGCGCTCCAGATTGGGACTTGGTATTTGATACGTCCATTCTGCATCATGCTTTTATATCGATATTTATCGCATTATGGACTATTATTTCACTTTATGTCACAATACTTATGGCTATTCTCTCTTATTTTACAAGGTTTATATAAAGAGGGAGAATGCCGACAGCTGGAATTCTGGTCTAGAAAAGGAGCAAATATTAGAGACCTATTCTGCGCAACTCCAAAAGTCCTGAAACTCCACGGAACGTCTTAAAATAAATAAAGAAAAATCCACGCCAAAGATGAAGGCCAGGGGGCCCACACCCTTCTCACAAGGGTGGGGGACGCGCCCCCCCTAGGGCGCGCCCCCTACCTCGTGGGCCCCAGGTGGCTCTCCGATGCCCATCTTCTCCTATATGAGGTCTTTCGATGAGAAAAAAATAAGGAGGAACTTTTCGGGACGAGACTCTGCCACCACGAGGCGGAACCTTGGCGGATCCAATCTAGAGCTCCGGCAGAGCTGTTCTGCCGGGGAAACTTCCCTCCTGGAGGGGGAGATCATCACCATCGTCATCACCAACGCTCCTCTCATCGGGAGAGGGCAATCTCCTTCAACATCTTCACCAGCACCATCTCATCTCCAAACCCTAGTTCATCTCTTGCATCCAATTCTTGTCTCGAAGTCCGGGATTGGTGCTAGTAGGTTGCTAGTAGTGTTGATTACTCCTTGTAGTTGATGCTAGTTGGTTTAATTGGTGGAAGATCATATGTTCAGATCCTATATGCATATTATTACCCCTCTGATTATGAACATGAATATGCTTTGTGAGTAATTACGTTCGTTCCTGAGGACAAGGGAGAAGTCTTGCTATGAGTAGTCATGTGAATTTGGTATTCGTTTGATATTTTGATAAGATGTATGTTGTCTAGCCTCTAGTGGTGTTATGTGAACATCGACTACATAACACTTCACCATTATTTGGGCCTAGAGGAAGGCATTGGGAAGTAATAAGTAGATGATGGGTTGCTAGAGTGACAGAAGCTTAAACCCTAGTTTATGCGTTGCTTCGTAAGGGGCTGATTTGGATCCATATGTTTCATGCTATGGTTAGGTTTACCTTAATACTTTTGTTGTAGTTGCGGATGCTTGCAATAGAGGTTAATCATAAGTGGGATGCTTGTTCAAGTAAGAACAGCACCCAAGCACCGGTCCACCCACATATCAAATTATCAAAGTATCGAACGCGAATCATATGAACGTGATGAAAACTAGCTTGACGATATTCCCATGTGTCCTCGGGAGCGCTTTTCCTATTATAAGAGTTTGTTCCGGCTTGTCCTTTGCTACAAAAGGATTGGGCCACCTTGCTGCACTTTATTTACTTTTGTTACTTGTTGCTCGTTACAATTTATCCTATCACAAAACTATCTGTTACCACTTATTTCAGTACTTGCAGAGAATACCTTGCTGAAAACCGCTTATCATTTCCTTCTGCTCCTCGTTGGGTTCGACACTCTTACTTATCGAAAGGACTACGATAGATCCCCTATACTTGTGGGTCATCAAGACTCTTTTCTGGCGCCGTTGCCGGGGAGTGTAGCGCCTTTGGTAGGTGGAATTTGGTAAGGAAAAATTTATATAGTGTGCTGAAATTTACTGTCACTTGTTACTATGGAAAGTAATTCTCTGAGGGGCTTGTTCGGGGTATCTTCACCCCGTCCAGTAGAGCAAAGAGTTGCTCCTCAACCTACTGAACCTATTGAAAATGAAATTCCTTATGAGTATCCTTCGGGTATGATAGAAAAACTGCTAGCTAATCCTTTTACAGGAGATGGAACAAAGCATCCTGATGAGCACTTAATATATGTGGATGAAGTTTGTGGATTATTTAAGCTTGCAGGTATACCGATGATGTTGCTAAGAAGAAGGTCTTCCCTTTATCTTTGAAGGGAGACGCATTGATATGGTATAGGCTATGTGATGATATGAGATCATGGGACTATAAAAGATTGAAGCTGGAATTTCATCAAAAGTATTACCCTATGCATCTTGTTCATCGTGATCGCAATTATATATATAATTTCTGGCCTCGCGAAGGAGAAAGCATCGCTCAAGCTTGGGGGAGGCTTAAATCAATGTTATATTCATGCCCCAATCATGAGCTCTCGAGAGAAATAATTATGCAAAGTTTTTATGCTCGGCTTTCTGAAAACAATCGCACCATGCTCGATACTTCTTGTGCTGGCTCTTTTATGATGAAGACTATTGAATTCAGATGGAATTTATTGGATAGAATTAAACGCAACTCTGAAGATTGGGACCTCGACGAAGGTAAGGAGTCAGGTATGACACCTAAGTTTGATTGTGTTAAATCTTTTATGGATACCGATATTTTCCGTAAGTTTAGCACTAAATATGGACTTGACTCTGAGATAGTAGCTTCTTTCTGTGAATCTTTTGCTACTTATGTTGATCTCCCTAAGGAGAAGTGGTTTAAATATCATCCTCCCATAGAAGTAAAAGTAGCTGCACCTATTAAAGTTGAAGAAAAGACTGTCACTTATAATGATCCTATTGTTCCTACTTCTTATATTGAGAAACCACCTTTCCCTGTTGGAATAAAGGATCATGCTAAAGCTTCAACTGTTGTTCGTAAAAGCAATATTAGAACTTATACACCTCCTGAGCAAGTTAAAGTAGAACCTAATATTGCTATTGTTAAAGATCTCTTGTCTGATAATATTGATGGGCATGTTATTCAGCTCGAAGGTGAAACTACTAGAATTGCTAAACCTTGTGCTAAAGATAAACATAGACCTATGGTAGGCGTGCCTGTTATTTCTGTTAAAATAGGAGATCATTGTTATCATGGCTTATGTGATATGGGTGCTAGTGCTAGTGTTATACCTTATGACCTATACAAAGAAATTAAGAATGAAATTGCACCTGTTGAGTTAGAAGATAATAATGTTACTATTAAACTTGCTAATAGAGATACTATTGCACCAATTCGAATTGTTAGAGATGTTGAAGTCTTGTGTGGGAAAACTAAATATCCTGATGATTTTCTTGTTCTTAATTCCCCACAAGATAGCTTTTGTCCCATTATATTTGGTAGACCCTTCTTAAATACTGTCAATGCTACCATAGACTGCACTAAGAATATTGTTACTGTTGGCTTGGATGATATGGTTCATGAGTTTAATTTCTCTAAATTTAGTAAACAACATCGTGAGGAAGAATTACCTAGTAAGGATGAAATTATGGTCTTGCTTCTATTGCCGTACCTCCTAGTGATCCTTTAGAACACTATTTGCTAGATCATGAAAATGATATGTTCATGAAAGAAAGAAGGGAAATAGATGAAGTATTCTTTAAACAGGAACCTATTCTGCATCACAACTTGCCTGTTGAAATCTTAGGGGATCCTCCTCCACCCAAGGGTGATCCCGTGTTTGAGCTCAAACCTTTGCCTGATAATCTTAAATATGCTTATCTTGATGAAAAGAAGATATATCCTGTTATTATTAGTGCTAACCTTTCAGAGCATGAAGAAGAAAGATTATTGAAAACTCTGAAGAAGCATCGTGCTGCTATTGGATATACTCTTGATGATCTTAAGGGCATTAGTCCCACTCTATGTCAACATAAAATAAATTTGGAAGCAGATGCCAAACCAGTTCGTGATCCTCAACGACGTCTGAATCCTAAAATGAAAGAAGTGGTAAGAAAAGAAATACTAAAGCTTCTGGAGGCAGGTATAATTTATCCCGTTGCTAATAGTGAGTGGGTAAGTCCTGTCCATTGTGTCCCTAAGAAGGGAGGTATTACTGTTGTTCCTAATGATAAAGATGAATTGATTCCACAAAGAATTATCACAGGTTATAGGATGGTAATTGATTTCCGCAAATTAAATAAAGCTACTAAGAAAGATCATTACCCCTTACCTTTTATTGATCAAATGCTAGAAAGATTATGCAAACATACACACTATTGCTTTCTAGATGGTTATTCTGGTTTCTCTCAAATACCTGTGTCAGCTAGAGATCAATCAAAGACTACTTTTACATGCCCTTTTGGTACTTTTGCTTATAGACGTATGCCTTTTGGTTTATGTAATGCACCTGCTACCTTTCAAAGATGCATGATGGCTATATTCTCTGACTTTTGTGAAAAGATTTGTGAGGTTTTCATGGACGACTTTTCCGTCTATGGTTCCTCTTTTGATGATTGCTTGAGCAATCTTGATCGAGTTTTGCAGAGATGTGAAGAAACTAATCTTGTCTTGAATTGGGAAAAGTGCCACTTTATGGTTAATGAAGGTATTGTCTTGGGGCACAAAGTTTCTGAAAGAGGTATTGAAGTTGATAAAGCCAAGGTTGATGCTATTGAAAAGATGCCATGTCCCAAGGACATCAAAGGTATAAGAAGTTTCCTTGGTCACGCCGGATTTTACAGGAGGTTCATTAAGGACTTCTCAAAAATTTCTCGGCCTCTGACTAATTTATTGCAAAAAGATATACCATTTGTCTTTGATGATGATTGTGTAGAAGCATTTGAAATACTTAAGAAAGCATTAGTCTCTGCACCTGTTGTTCAGCCACCTGATTGGAATTCACCCTTTGAAATTATGTGTGATGCTAGTGATTATGCTGTAGGTGCTGTTCTAGGGCAAAGAGTTGATAAGAAATTAAATGGTATTCATTATGCTAGTAAGACTCTAGACAATGCTTAAAGAAATTATGCTACTACTGAAAAAGAGCTTTTAGCAGTTGTATTTGCCTGTGATAAGTTCAGATCTTATACTGTTGATTCTAAAGTAACTATTCAAACATATCATGCTGCTATTAAATATCTTATGGAAAAGAAAGATGCTAAACCTAGACTTATTAGATGGGTTATCTTGCTACAAGAATTTAATTTGCATATTGTTGATAGAAAGGGAGCTGAGAACCCCATTGCAGACAACCTGTCTAGGTTAGAAAATATTCTTGATGACCCACTACCTATTAATGATAACTTTCCTGATGAACAATTAAATGTTATAAGTACTTCTTGTAGTACTCCATGGTATGCTGATTATGCTAATTATATTGTTGCTAAATTTATACCACCTAGCTTCACATACCAACAAAAGAAAAAGTTCTTCTATGATTTAAGACATTACTTTAGGGATGATCCACATCTTTATAAAGAAGGGGTAGATGGTGTTATTAGACGTTGTGTACCTGAGCATGAACAGGAACAGATCCTTCGCAAGTGTCATTCCGAGTCTTATGGAGGACACCACGCTGGAGATAGAACTGCACATAAGGTATTGCAATCTGGTTTTTATTGGCCTACTCTCTTCAAGGATGCCCGTAAGTTTGTCTTGTCTTGTGATGAATGTCAAATAATTGGTAATATTAGTAGACGTCAAGAAATGCCTATGAATTATTCACTTGTTATTGAACCGTTTGATGTTTGGGGCTTTGATTATATGGGACCTTTTCCTGCCTCTAATGGATACACACGTATTCTAGTTGATGTTGATTACGCTACTAAGTGGGTAGAAGCTATTCCAACTAGTAGTGCTGATCATAACACTTCTATTAAAATGCTTAAGGAAGTTATTTTCTTGAGGTTTGGAGTCCCTAGATATTTAATGACTGATGGTGGTTCACACTTTATTCATGGTGCTTTCCGTAAAATGCTTGCTAAATATGATGTTAATCATAGAATTGCATCTCCGTATCACCCACAGTCTAGTGGTCAAGTAGAGTTGAGCAATAGAGAGCTCAAATTAATTTTGCAAAAGACTGTTAATAGGTCTAGAAAGAATTGGTCTAAGAAACTTGATGATGCATTATGGGCTTATAGAACTGCATATAAAAATCCTATGGGTATGTCTCCGTATAAAATGATTTATGGAAAAGCATGTCACTTACCTCTAGAACTAGAACATAAGGGATATTGGGCTATTAAAGAGCTTAACTATGATTTTAAACTTGCTGGTGAAAAGAGGTTATTTGACATTAGCTCACTTGATGAATGGAGAACCCAAGCATATGAAAATGCCAAGTTGTTTAAAGAAAAAGTTAAAAGATGGCATGACAAAAGGATACAAAAGCGTGAGTTTAATGTAGGTGATTATGTATTGCTATACAACTCTCGTTTAAGATTTTTTGCAGGAAAACTTCTCTCTAAATGGGAAGGCCCCTATGTTATCGATGAGGTCTATCGTTCCGGTGCCATAAAGATCAACAACTTCGAGGGCACAAATCCGAAGGTGGTAAACGGTTAAAGAATTAAACATTATATCTCAGGTAATCCCATAAATGTTGAAATCAATATTATTGAAACCGTAACCCCGGAGGAATACATAAGGGACACTTTCCGGAACGTTTTAGACTCCGAAAAGGAATGGGTATGTGGTACGGTAAGTAAACCGACTCCAAAACAATTTTTAAGGCAATATTTCTCCGTTTTGGAATATTTAGAAAAATAGAAAAATAAGTAGCAGTCCGGGAAGGACATGAGGGCCCCACGAGGGTGGTGGGCGCGCCCCCTACCTCGTGAGCACCTCCTGTGCTTTCTGGACTCCGTTTTCTTGCACGTTACGTATTTTGGTCGGTAAAAATTCATTATATATTCTCCCGAAGGTTTTGACTCCCGTATCATGCAAAAACCTCCTGTCTTTGTTTTGAGCTGTCCTGTTGCAAATTAAATCAACATGTCTTCCCAGGATTCGGAAGGAGAAAGCTATGTGGATGATTACTTAGCAAATCCAAAGGTCTATGGAGATGTGGAACATAATGGATGGACCACGGAGGAAGAAGAGGACTATGAACCCAAGAAGAAGGAGGAGACGAGCTCAGATGAAGATGAAGCACCATTACCTCAACCTAGGGACATGCACATGGAATTCAAAAAGTCAAGTCTCCCTGATAGGGTAAAGAAACCCAAGTTCGAGTTTATCCCTTTTCGTCTCTTGCAGGAAAGTAAGCAGGACCTATGCAAAAAGATATTAACCCAGGAGTGGGAAATTGATGATCTGAGGGATCAAAATGTCGTCCTCGAGTGCAAATTAAGGGATAAGACTAAGCCATCAACTAAGCCAACAACACCTCCGATGTCTCCACCAACAAAGAAGAATTGAGTACATGGGTATGGGCACTCCCCTTGGCAACTGCCAAGCTTGGGGGAGGTGCCCCGGTATCATATCACAATCACAACTCCTATCTTTACTGTTTTTCTTAGTTCAATCCTATTAGTAGTATCTTGATCTAGTAGAATAAAGTTTATGGCATGATCTAGTTTTGAGTTTTGCTTCATGATCTCTCTATGTAATCGAGTCCGTGAGCTATATATAATAAAGATTAGTGTTGAGTCAAGGGCTTGATTATTTTGCCATGATCTTGGGTGAATAAAAGAAAAGAGAAAAGAACAAAAAGAAACAAAAAGTTCATATTGATCTTATTGAGAGTAATGACTTCACATAGAAAGAGTATGATGATTAAAAGTTGTTGGGACTTGGCAGCCATAGCTTTGGTCATTGTTGCAATTAATAGGAAGAAATAAGGAAGGAGAGGTTTTCACATATAGATATATTATCATTGACATCTTCTATGATTGGGAGCACTCATTAAAATATGACATGCTAAAGAGTTGATGTTGGACAAGGAAGACAACGTAATGAGTTATGTATTTCTTATATCTGAGATAAAGTATGTTGTCATGGATCCTCTAACTTGTTGGGCTTGCCTTTCCTCCTCGTGCTAGCCAAATTCTCAGCACCAAGTAGAAATACTACTTGTGCTTCCAAATACCCTTAAACCAGTTTTGCCATGAGAGTCCACCATATCTACCTATGGATTGAGTAAGATCCTTCAAGTAAGTTGTCATTGGTGCAAAGCAATAAAAATTGCTCTAAATATGTATGATTGATTGGTGTGGGAGAAATAAGCTTTATACGATCTTGTGATGTGGAAGTAATAAAAGCGACGGACTGCATAATAAAGGTTCATATCACAAGGGGCAATATAAAGTGGCGTTCTTTCGCATTGAGATTTTATGCATCCAACCATCAAAGCACATGGCAACCTCTGCTTCCCTCTGCGAAGGGCCTATCCTTTATTATTATCTTCTACCTTATGCAAGAGTCATGGTGATCTTCACCTCTTCTTTTTCATTTTATCCTTTGGCAAGCTCAGCATGTTGGAAAGAACATGATATATATATATATATATATATCTAATTGGATGTAGGGGAGCATGAACCATTATTGTTGACATTACCCTTGAGGTAAAAGGTTGTGGGGCAAAACTATAAGCTCCTATCTTTCTGTGTGTCCGATTAAAACTCCGTAACCACAAGTATCGCGTGAGTGTTAGCAATTATGGAGGACTAAATGATAGTTGAGTATGTGGACTTGCTTTTTTAGCTCTGACATAGACTCTTTCCGATGTTATGATAAATTGTAATTGCTTCAATGAATGAGATTATAGTTTGTCGGAGCCCAATAAGGTTTATGATTTATACTCTTGCATTGTGAATAGATCATCACTTGAACATAAGTAATCATATGACAAAATCTATATATGTTGTTGTTATGAGAATAATCATGATGCCTTCATGTCCGTATTTTATTTTTATCGACGCCTCTACCTCTAAACATGAGGACATATTTATTGTTATCGGCTTTTCGCTTGAGGACAAGCGAGGTCTAAGCTTGGGGGAGTTGATACTTATCGATATTTATCGCATTATGGGCTGTTATTTCACTTTATGTCACAATACTTATGGCTATTCTCTCTTATTTTACCAGGTTCATATAAAGAGGGAGAATGCCGACAGGTGGAATTCTGGTCTGGAAAAGGAGCAAATATTAGAGACCTATTCTGCGCAACTCCAGAAGTCCTGAAACTCCACGGAACGTCTTAAAAGAAATAAAGAAAAATCCACGCCAAAGATGAAGGCCAGGGGGCCCACACCCTTCTCACAAGGGTGGGGGACGCGCCCCCCCCCTAGGGCGCGCCCCCTACCTCGTGGGCCCCTGGTGGCTCTCCGATGCCCATCTTCTCCTATATGAGGTCTTTCGATGAGAAAAAAATAAGGAGGAACTTTTCGGGACGAGACTCTGCCGCCATGAGGCGGAACCTTGGCGGATCCAATCTAGAGCTCCGGCAGAGCTATTCTGCCGGGGAAACTTCCCTCCTGGAGGGGGAAATCATCACCATCGTCATCACCAACGCTCCTCTCATCGGGAGAGGGCAATCTCCATCAACATCTTCACCAGCACCATCTCATCTCCAAACCCTAGTTCATCTCTTGCATCCAATTCTTGTCTTGAAGTCCAGGATTGGTGCTAGTAGGTTGCTAGTAGTGTTGATTACTCCTTGTAGTTGATGCTAGTTGGTTTAATTGGTGGAAGATCATATGTTCAGATCCTATATGCATATTATTACCCCTCTGATTATGAACATGAATATGCTTTGTGAGTAATTACGTTCATTCCTGAGGACAAGGGAGAAGTCTTGCTATGAGTAGTCATGTGAATTTGGTATTCGTTTGATATTTTGATAAGATGTATGTTGTCTAGCCTCTAGTGGTGTTATGTGAACGTCGACTACATAACACTTCACCATTATTTGGGCCTAGAGGAAGGCATTGGGAAGTAATAAGTAGATGATGGGTTGCTAGAGTGATAGAAGCTTAAACCCTAGTTTATGCGTTGCTTCGTAAGGGGCTGATTTGGATCCATATGTTTCATGCTATGGTTAGGTTTACCTTAATACTTTTGTTGTAGTTGCGGATGCTTGCAATAGAGGTTAATCATAAGTGGGATGCTTGTTCAAGTAAGAATAGCACCCAAGCACCGGTCCACCCACATATCAAATTATCAAAGTATCGAACGTGAATCATATGAACGTGATGAAAACTAGCTTGACGATATTCCCATGTGTCCTCGGGAGCGCTTTTCCTATTATAAGAGTTTGTTCCGGCTTGTCCTTTGCTACAAAAGGATTGGGCCACCTTGCTGCACTTTATTTACTTTTGCTACTTGTTGCTCGTTACAATTTATCCTATCACAAAACTATCTGTTACCACTTATTTCAGTACTTGCAGAGAATACCTTGCTGAAAACCGCTTATCATTTCCTTCTGCTCCTCGTTGGGTTCGACACTCTTACTTATCGAAAGGACTACGATAGATCCCCTATACTTGTGGGTCATCAGTATTCCACCACGCGAGGGCAGTTTACCCTTACGACGATGGCCTTTGTCCTGCGCGTTGGTATTAGCCACAAAATCTAAACTGCTATCCGCCTTACGCTTACCGCTGTTTCCGTGACCCGCCGGGTTATGTTGCTGCCTTTTGCTGCTGCCGCTCTTCTTTCCCTTCCCTGTCTTGTCATTGTCAGACTCGGGGTCCTTGATACTATTAGAGTCGGCATACTTCACCAGAGCTGCCATAAGTGTTCCCATGTCATTGCAATGACGTTTGATCCGTCCCAACTTTAACTTTAGAGGTGCAAACTAGCAATTGCCTTCCAATGTTAAAACTGATGTATCAGCGTTGATGCGGTCTGATGAATGCAAAATCTCCGAAACCCGGCGCACCCAACGGCTTGTTGACTCTCCTTCCTCCTGGACACAGGCAGCTAAGTCCACAATTGACATGGGCTGCTTGCACGTATCCTTGAAATTCTGGATAAACCGGGCCCTTAACTCGGTCCACGACCCAATGGAGTTAGCCGGCAGGTTTTTCAACCATGTGCGAGCTGTTCCCTACAACATCATGGTAAAGTATTTGGCACACGCCGCATCATCCACATCCAGCATCTCCATTGCCATCTCATAGATTTCAACCCATGACTCGAGGGATAAATCGGCAGTGTAATTCGGCACCTTACGCGGGCCTTTGAAATCCTTGGGCAATCATACATTGCGCAACGTTGGGACGAGACATGGTACCCCCAAAGAACTGGAGGTAACCCCTGGTTCCACCGACGTTGTTGAACGAACCGGAGTAAGTTGGCGGGCTTCATGCTGCGCCGCTAACTCGGCCTCTCGACGTGCCCTAGCGTGATCTACCACATCCTTAGCATCACCACCGCCACCCGCCGGGTTATGGCCACGGGGCGGAGTACGATTCCGCGCACTGCTTGATACAGCTGGTTCATCCATATGCCTGCTGTAACTCTAGCTCAGGCGGGGAGTAGAATGAATCATTTTGTGGCTATATGAATAGGCCTGCTGCTGAGTCAAGGCCGTCTGAAGGAGCTCCCTAGCCCGTCATGTCTCAACTGCTACTGGGGACTCGCCATCGATCGGGAGAGCCGCCAATCGCGAAGTGGCGGCAACGATGTTATCCAACGGGTTAGAGTAATGACCCAGAGGCGTTGAGACATGCCGTGATGGGGCATCGTTCTGACGAGGCTGAGGGGGCGGATCCATCGCGCGCAGCTGAACCGGTGCCCCTGTCCCAGGTGCCTCTGCCCGGTTTACCACTGGCTGGTTGCTGGTGCCTGCTCCTGGTGTGTTAAAGAGGTTTCTTCCCTCGTAAACCGGCGGCAGGTGAGATCGGTACCTTCTCCTCATGACATCATCTGATGCACTTTGGTCCAGCATAAGCCGATAGGCCTGTGCCTCTAACCCGGCCTGCTCAGCGGCCATCCTGGTGTTCTCCGCTACCAGATCCACCTTAGCTTGAGCTATCTGATCTTTCACCTTTGCAATCTCCGCGTTATGTTGATCCCGGTTTGCCGCGTCAACCTTCGCTGCTAGCAATGTTGCCAAAGTGTCGAACAAATTGGACAAAACCTGAGCCGGTGGTGGTGCAGAGCCCCCTGCTCCGGCTGGTGTTGTCGCTGCTGAACCGGAAATCACTGCTGCGGCGGTAGAAGAATGTTGCACCGATTGTGTACCGGCCATGAAGATCGCAACTCGGCTCGGCGGTTCAAGGAGGTCCGGAATACTGTCGCCATCAGAACCACCGCTAACCCGGCCATCATGCAGCTGATACAGCGATCCGGTCTCCGGTTGAAGACTCGTCATCAGAGTAAACAACGGTTTCGCCACCAGATATGGATCTATCCTCAGATTCCGCTCCGTGGATGACTCCCGCGAAGGCACGCTTCACGGCATGATGAACGCGGGCAGGTCTTGCATGCTGAGCCGTCTCGATGATGTTGGTGCAGATGTTCGGCTCAGGGCCCGGCTCGCCGATCTTGCCAATGAAGATGTGTATTCTGCCAAAGGGGACCCGGTACCCATACTCGATCAAGCCGGCCTCGGGGCCCCAGCCTGCATCGTTGATGTAGAGCTTGCCGCGACGACTCTTGGTCATCCGGCCCATAGCGTATCCCTTGAGTCCTTCGAAGGTGCCCTTCAAGAACTCGAAACCATCTTGTGATGGCCCCATGGTGGGTGCCAACTGTCGTGGAATTTTCACGGCAGATGTCCTCGTGAAAGGACTTAGTCGTGGAGCCATCGCGACGGGTTAGCTTAAAGGGGTTCAAGCAGACAAGGGACGCAAGGAATTATACTGGTTCGTTCCCTTACGGTGAAGGTAAAATCGTACGTCCAATTGTGATGGAATTGCTTGGGTTTCGATGACCAGGGAGCGAATCCTCTTTTCCTGGCTCTCGAGTTATTGTTTGTTGTCCCTAAACCGTCGCCGGGTCATCCCTTTATATACGTAGGTTGATGCCCGTTGGTTTACAGAATCCCGAGGCCAGATCATAAACGTGTCCGGCTCGGTCTCTACTCTTTCTATCTTACAGCACAAGTTTACATATCAATGGCAGTTTATGTCTATAGGCCTTAATCCGCCTTTGGGCCCTGGGCCTTCATAAAGCGCCATCGTCTTTGTCTACAGGCCTCAAATATAATAAATCATTATGGGGATAATTCGGCCTCTCCTGGCCAGTTTATGCCCAGCAGTAATATCCCCAACAGCCCTCATATCTTTTTCTTTTGTCATTGTCTTCAAAACAAAGCGGGGTAGTCTCTAAACTCAAATCAGTCATATCAAACGCATATTTCAACATGATAAATTAATAGAAACTACAATGGTGGCTAAAAGCCATCGCATTACATATAATTAGAGACTGCAAATATTGTTTAATGACATTTTCAACCTAACCAATATCAATATTCGAGTGACATTGCTACCTGTATGCACTACCAACACTACAAGGTGGTCGGCACCATCCAGTCCTTGCATCGTCATTAGCGTCGGCATCACCGTCATCTTCCTCCTCCTCCGCAAACGAGATATTCTCCATCTAGGCGTAGGGGTAGGACTCAGCAGTAGCAGCAGCTATCTGCCGCTTCTCCTCCTCCTCGGTGCGTGTGGGACCATACTCACGGATGATATGTGCCTTGTTGTAGACTTGGAGGGTGGTGAGATCGAGAATGGTGTCGATCGGGTCCTCGGGCTCCACCTCCGGCTTCGGCTGGGCAGCGACAGGGACGGTGTCGTTCACCTGAACAAGGGGGTGACTGGTCCGATGATGGGGATAGATTCCCCTCGGCGAACACTAGCACCATGGAATTTTCTAGGTCCGCCGCACCTGCCAGATCACCTTTTGTTGCGGGAAGAGGAGACGACCGCTAGTGTGATGCGGGGAGAGTTCGCCCCGCGGTTCCACGGCGCCTACGACGAGATGTGATAATACCCAAGTGCAGGGAATCATAGTAGCAATTTCCAAAGATGGAAGTGATAAATATGGAGTGTCGAACCCACAAGGAGCTAAAGGTAAGATCAATATTCTCTCAAGCCCTATCTGCCACTGACACGACTCTACGTACACCGAACGTTTGCTTCCAACTAGCAATGAGAAATAAAACTATGTTGTGGTATGAAGTGGATAACTTTGCATGATATTGGAGAGCTAAAATATGAAAGTAGGTGTTGTTATCATAAAGTTAGAATATATTACTAAATATTATAAATAGCGAGTGTGGAATAATGGTGGATCAGTGTGCGGAATTGTCTTAGGCAATTGTTAACAAGATCGATAGTCGTCATTGCAATTTCATATGAGGGAGAGGCATAAGCTAACATACTTTCTCTTCTTGGATCATATGCACTTATGATTGGAACTCTAGCAAGCGTCCACAACTACTAAACATCATTAAGGTAAAACCCAACCATAGCATTAAAGCATCAAGTCCCCTTTATCCCATACACAACAATCCCCTTACTCGGGTTTATGCTTCTGTCACTCAAACAACCCACTATAAGCGAATCATGAACGTATTGCAACACCCTACAGCGGGAACCCCTCATGCTTGCGCGACATGGAGGGCACAATAGGGCAGCACCAAAATAAAACATACAACTCGTACCAATCTAGATCATCAATCAACCCAAAGACAAAGGATATCTACTCAAAACATCATAGAATGACAACACATCATTGGATCATAATATGTGGCATAAAGCACCATGTTCAAGTAGGGATTACAGCGGGGTGCGGGAGAGTGGACCGCATAAAAGAGATGAGGATGGTGATGTTGATGAAGACGGTCACCGCGGCGATGATTCCCCTCTCGATGACACTCTGATGCCACCAAGAGAGAGGAGGAGAGGTTCTCCCCCTTGTGCTTCCTCCTCGATGGCCTCCCCCTTGGATGGGGAGAGGTTCCCCCTCTGGTCCTTGGCCTTCATGGTGATGATGGCCCCTCCTGGATCCTCCTCCGTGCCCTTCGGTGATGATGGCCCCCTCTGGCAGGGTGCCGGAGAGGGCCTAGATTGGTTTTCGGTGGCTACAGAGGCTTCTGGCGGCGGAACTCCCGATCTAGGTTAATTTTCGGAGGTTTCTGTATTTATAGGAGAAGTTGGCGTTGATTTCACGTCAAGGGGGCCCTCGGGGAGTCCACGAGGCAGGGGGCGTGCCCCGGGGGGTGGGCGCGCCCCCACCCTCTTGGGGCCCCCGTGACTCCCCTCCAGTGGATTTTCGTTCCAGTATTTTTCATATTTTCCAGAAAAATATCTCCATTGATTTTCATCGCATTCCGAGAACTTTTATTTCTGCACAAAAACAACACCACGGTAGTTCTGCTGAAAACATCGTTAGTCCGGGTTAGTTCTAATCAAATCATACCAAAATCATATAAAAATATTGTAAACATGTCATGAATACTTCATAAATTATATATATGTTGGAGACGTATCAGCATCCCCAAGCTTAATTCCTGCTCGTCCTCGAGTAGGTAAATGATAAAAGAAATAATTTATGAAGTGTGAATGCTAGCAAGTGCACAAGTTTGATCAATGATAGTTCCACTCACTTTTTCTAGCATCATTATATATCATATCAGTAGCTCATCTTGATAAAACTTTTCATGATCAAGTAACAAGCTATTCACATGTTAAAGTATAGATCATAAACTTTCTTGAAACTAACAACTATATTCTCTGTCATCAAACAATTGCAATTCATCTTATTTTCAGGAAGGGTCTATCTCAGAGCTTTGATTTAGAAAACTCCACATACTCAACTATCATTTAATCTTTCACAATTGCTAACACTCACGTGATATTTATGGGTTAAAAGTTTTAATCGGACACAGAGAAAGATAGGGGCTTGTAGATTCGCCTCCCAACTTTTACCTCAAGGGTAATGTCAACAATAATAGTTCATGATAACTTACATCCAATTGGATATATATATCAGGATCTTTCCAACACAATGTGCTTGCTAAGGGATAAAAAGTAAAAAAGGAAAGGTGAAGATCACCATGACTCTTGCATAAGGTAGAAGATAAAAGTAAAACATAGGCCCTTCGTAGAGGGAAGCAGAGGTTGTCATGCGCTTTTATGGTTTGATGCACAAAATCTTAATGCAAAAGAATGTCACTTTATATTGCCACTTGTGATATGGACCTTTATTATGCAGTCCGTCACTTCTATTTCTTCCACATCACAATATCGTATAAAGCTTATTTTCTCCACATTAATATATAATACATATTTAGAGGGCAATTTTTATTACATGCACCGATGACAACTTACTTGAAGGATCTTACTAAATTCATAGGTAGGTATGGTGGACTCTCATGGCAAAACTGGTTTAATGAATGTTTGGAAGCACAAGTAGTATCTCTACTTGGTGCAAAGAATTTGGCTAGCATGAGGGGGAAAAGCAAGCTCAACATGTTGGATGATCCAAGACAATATACTTTATTTCGGATATAAGAAAACATAATCCATTATGTTGTCTTCCTTGTCCGACGTCAACCTTTTAGCATGTCATATTTTAATGAGTGCTCACAATTACAAACGATGTCTAAGATAGTATATTTATATGTGAAATCTCTCTTCCTTCAATATTCTTTCATGAATTGTTCAAGTGACCAATTCTATGTTTGCTAACTTTCAATAAGTTTACTACCTATAATTATTCTATGTGAAGTCATTACTCCCCATGGTATAAGCATATGAAACATATATAAATTCAGATTTATGATATTCAATTATTCAACCATTTACTCATAGGATATACGTGAAGCACGTGAGTAAATGACAAACTACAAAAGATAATAGTGAAGGACACCGAGTAGTCAAATAATTAACTAGCCATGGGAGGGTTCTTTTTCATTTAAGATTTCAGATCCAATGATTTTATTCAAACAGCAAGTAAAATTGAAAATACGCTCCAAGCAAAACACATATTATTTGACGAATAAAAATATAGCTCCAAGTAAGGTATACCGATAGTTTTTGAAGACGAAAGAGGGGATGCCTTCCGGGGCATCCCCAAGCTTAGGCGCTTGAGTCTTCCTTGAATATTACCTTGGGATTCCTTGGGCATCCCAAAGCTTAGGGTCTTTCCACTCCTTATTCTCTTCATATCGATATCTCACCCAAAGCTTGAAAACTTCAATCACACAAAACTTAATGGAACTTCGTGAGATAGGTTAGTATGATAAAGTGTAAACCATTCACTTTGGTACTGTCAAAGACAATACTCATGATTGTTCTCACACAATGACTACTGTACCATATCATTTCTACAATTTATATTGAGAAATATAAGTCATAGAAACTAGAAAACAAGCAAACTATGCAATGAAAACAGAATCTGTTAGAAACAGAACAGTCTGTAATGATCTGAACACTAACCATACTTCTGCTACTCAAAGAATTATGAAATAAATTCGTGTACGTGAGGAATTTGTCTATTAATCTTCTGCAAAAAGAATCAGCACCAAAGCACTCTTCTGTGAAAAATGGCATCTAATCTCGTGAGCGCAAAGTTTCTGTTTTTTACAGCAAGATCACAATAACTTTCACCCAAGTCTTCCCAAAGGTTTTACTTGGCCCTTTATTGAAACAAAAGCTATAATACATGATTAATAGAGTAGCTTAATCATGAGAACACACAAAAGTAGTAAGGGTAAATATTAGGTTGTCTCTCAACAAGCGCTTTTCTTTAATGCCTTTTAGCTAGGCATGATGATTTCAATGATGCTCACATTAAAGATAAGAATTGAAACATAAAGAGAGCATCATGAAGAATATGACTAGCACATTTAAACCTAACCCACTTCCTATGCCTAGGGATTTTGTGAGCACACAATTTATAGGAATAATGATCAACTAGCATAGGAAGGAAAAACAAAGATAACTTCAAAACTTTAAGCACATAGAGAGGAAACTTGATATTATTGCAACTCCTACAAGCATATATTCCTTCCTCATAATAATTTTCAGTAGCATCATGAATGAGTTCAACAATATAAACATCACACAAAGCATTCTTTTCATCATCTACAAGCATAGAAATTTTACCACTCTTCACATAAGCAAAATTCTCCTCATTCAAAATAGCAGGATCACTAGTTCCTAAAGTTGACACTCTGCCAAACCCGCTTTAGATGATAGTATTATTCATACTCCAAAAGATATAAGTGAAGTTCATGGAGCATTCTACAATTAATATAAACTAACCAATATCCAAGCTCAAAATGTATAAGTGAAGCACACGAAGCATTCTATAAAGCCATACTCAAAAGATTTAAGTGAAGCTCAAAGAGCAATTCTATACAATCATACTTAGAAGATATAAGTGAAGCACATGAAGTATTCTATAAATTTATTAAGGGACATCTCATACTAGCATGGTTCTTAAAGAAAAATAAAAACACAAAGGACACAAATCATGTGAACAAAACAGAAACCGAGGTATACCGATATTTGTTGAAGAAGAAAGATGGGATGCCAACCGGGGCATCCCCAAGCTTAGATGCTTGAGTATCCTCTGAAATATTTACTTGGGATGCCTTGGGCATCCCCAAGATTGAACTCTTATCTCTATTTATTCTTCTCACATCGGTAACTCCTCGTTCTTCGAACACTTCATTCACACAAAACTTTAACAAAAACTTTGTGAGATCCATTAGTATAATAAAGCAAACTCATTCCAATTTCATATTAGGACTATATCTACTGTATTCGAACTTCTCAATGGTTCATACCCTCCGATACTATCCATAGATGCATCAAAATAAGCAAACAACACACGAAAAACAGAATCTGTCTAAAACAGGACAGTCTGTAGTAATCTGGAGGTTTAGTAAACTTCTGTAACTCCAAAAATTATAAAATAACATTTAAAATTTGAAAATTTTGTACATAAGTAATGTGAAAAAAGTTTCAGACCCATTTGACTTTCCAGTAAAAAATGTAAAATCACACGCTACAGCCAAAGTTTCTGTTTTTTGTTCTGCACATAGTAAACAAGCAATCCAATCATCCTAAAACCAAAGCTTGACACATTATTTTTATAATACAATGGATATATAAGGGGATAATTATTTACAGAGAAACTTCCATGAAAAATTCTACATTGTTTCCGTGAGCATGAACACGAGTGCTCAAGGTCGACCCTCACTTCTTCAATGCATAACTTTCCAATCACTTCTCTTTTTGAAAAACTTTTTAGGCATGAGAGGCAAGTAATTTTTTTTTGTATTTTCATTCTTTAAAAAAATCTGTATGTTTCACCCACAACTAAACAGAAACAAAAAGGAAAAACAAAATCTACTTAGTGAAGAAAGCAAACAAGCACACACGAGAATATCAACCCCACGCTACTGCTCCCCGGCAACGGCGCCAGAAAAGCGCTTGATAATCCCCAAGTGCAGGGAATCATCATAGAAATTTTCAAAGGTGGAAGTGATAAGTATGGAGTGTAGAACCCACAAGGATATAAAGGTAAGATCAATATTCTCTCAAGCCATATCTGCCACTGACACGACTCTACGTTGTGGGTATGAAGTGGATAACTTTGCATGATATCGGAGAGCTAAAATATGAAAGTAGGTGTTGTTATCATAAAGTTAGAATATATTACTAAATATTATAAATAGAGAGTGTGGAATAATGGTGGATCGGTGTGCGGAATTGTCTTAGGCAATTGTTAACAAGACCGATAGTCGTCATTGCAATTTCATATGAGGGAGAGGCATAAGCTAACATACTTTCTCTTCTTGGATCATATGCACTTATGATTGGAACTCTAGCAAGCATCCGCAACTACTAAAGATCATTAAGGTAAAACCCAACCATAGCATTAAAGCATCAAGTCCCCTTTATCCCATACACAACAATCCCCTTACTAGGGTTTATGCTTCTGTCACTCAAACAACCCACTATAAGCGAATCATGAACGTATTGCAACACCCTACAGCGGGAACCCCTCATGCTTGCGCGACACGGAGTGCATAATAGGACAGCACCAAAATAAAACATACAACTCGTACCAATCTAGATCATCAATCAACCCAAAGACAAAGGATATCTACTCAAAACGTCATAGGATGGCAACACATCATTGGATCATAATATGTGGCATAAAGCACCATGTTCAAGTAGGGATTATAGCGGGGTGCGGGAGAGTGGACCGCGTAAAAGAGATGAGGATGGTGATTTTGATGAAGACGGTCATCGCGGCGATGATTCCCCTCTCGATGGCACTCCGGTGCCACCAAGAGAGAGGAGGATAGGTCCCCCCCCTTGTGCTTCCTCCTCCATGGCCTCCCCCTGGATGGGGAGAGGTTCCCCCTCTGGTCCTTGGCCTTCATGGTGATGATGGCCCCTCCGCGATCCTCCTCCACGCCCTCAGGTGATGATGGCCCCCTCCGGCAGGGTGCCGGAGAGGGCCTAGATTGGTTTTCGGTGGCTATGGAGGCTTCTGGCGGCAGAACTCCCGATCTAGGTTAATTTTTGGAGGTTTCTGTATTTATAGGATAAGTTGGCGTTGATTTCACGTCAGGGGGCCCCTCGGGGAGTCCATGAGGCAGGGGGCGCGCCCTAAGGGGGTGGGCACGCCCCCCACCCTTGTGGGGCCCCGTGACTCCCCTCCGGTGGATTTTCGTTCCAGTATTTTTCATATTTTCCAGAAAAAAATCTCCGTTGATTTTCATCGCATTCCGAGAACTTTTATTTCTACACAAAATCAACATCACGGTAGTTCTGCTGAAAACAGCGTTAGCCCGGGTTAGTTCTAATCAAATCATACCAAAATCATATAAAAATATTGTAAACATGGCATGAATACTTCATAAATTATAGATACGTTGGAGACATATCAAGATGTTTCTCTCTAGCGCTACATTCATCTAGTAGGTTGCGTTCCGACGTGGCGGCATTGTCGCTGAGAGAGGAAAAGATGGGAGAGAAGGAGGTGGCGAGGACGAGATGGGAGGGGCGATGGATAGGGCTTGAGTAGTGGGGACTCCTCGTCGACGGGCTTTTTATAGCCAAGGATGAAGCTGTGTGGCCATCCAAATGGTCACTCTTGGGGACCTGCGGAGCGCTGGATGCCATTGATGATCGGTGAGTACCGTTCACGTTGCCACACTAGCTACTGATTAATTGGGACATGTATATGCGTGTAAAGGCGGCGTTGCACTTCAAACCTGGTCGTGGCACGAGGAGAAACAAGCTGGAAGTTCCCTCTCGCACTGGCAGTTCATTTCTGTTGCGGCCTACATATTGGCTTCCCTAGCCTCCAAATATGGAGCCAAAAAGGTCGTTTATGGAGCGCACTCCATAAAATTATGTTGATCGACACCGATATGATAACTCTTCTGGAGTGCCATTTTAGCCCAAAATAGTCATATTGGCAGTTATTATGTCGAACGAGGCCATATGGTGACTCTGCTAGAGCCGCTCTTTGAAAGAGCATGGTGCCCTCATGTTTGGTTTTGATACTCCCTCCGTCTAGGTGAATAAGTCATCTTAGGTTATGCACCGTGACCAAGAAGGAGGAAAAAACAAGAGAACTTAATGTTTATTTGCTAATTAATAGCATTGCATGCAATGAACTAACCACTGCATGTCGTTCTTGGTAGTCTCGAGTCATTGAAAACATGTACGCCCCACATCTCTTATTGGTTGATATGTCAAAAAACAAGAAACGAGGTGGGAGTTAATGCACCATGCCTAAGTGTTTTGGGATTATTTGGTTTTCGTAAGGTGACTTATACACCTAGATGGAGGGAGTAATTAATTACCATCCCTATGGACTAACTATTGCATTGAGTTTTACTTGGAGGGTTTGTCCATAGGCACTAATTGATGACCATATGTTGGTTTCAAGGTTAAAAGAAGGAGATTATGTGTTGACCAAGATGTTATTCAAGCAGTTATCCAGAGATTGATCATGTGAGAATTGAACCTATTACATGCATGTCTTTAAGAAGAAAATTGTGTGAACATTCATATTTACCTTCAAGACATCATCTTAGTGAAGGGAGAATATAAGATACAAGGTTGATCAAGACTAAGTGCTAAGAGTGGATTCAAGTTGATCGACACACAAAAGCGTCAAAGGTGTACTGAGTGGGTTCAAGTGATCTCATTACATGGTAACCATTGTCCATTAGTATTTGCGTACTAACACATGATCTATGTGAGGTTTTTTTGTGGGGTTGGGTATTTGTTCATGAGATTGCATTAAAAGGAAGATCTCATATAACCCATGAAGGATGACATTGAGTGGTGATCGTCATAAAGGTTGAGTTGTGCAAGTTTAACAGAAGCATCATGAAGAGATCACATGGTTGAAACTTGCCATCCATTCTGGTGATAATGGACACGTAAAGATTTGTCTAAGAGAGGAACTCCCATAGTGGAGTACGGGGGAGCAATTTACTAGTCATCATCAAGCCAACACAATCAAGAAAAATGGTCCAACTTGATGAGGTCAAGATCATCATCATCTAGCTCAAATGGACTATGCGCAAGGCAAAGGTATAACCTTGATAGGTTTTAGATCTTACTGGTCTCATGGTGTTAGTTGGAAGAAGTGGTTATACGACTGATAGCCGTACTATGAAGGGAGGCTCTCAATTGAGTAGTTTGATAGTATCATTCGTAGAGAGCTCAAACCTTTGCATCCTTGCCACCATATTATTTGGCTCTTATTTGGCTTTTTCTCCGTGTGAGGTTTTAGAGCTTGTGGTTATCTTCATGACAAGTTCAAGTTCATTGAAAATGGATTTCCTATGCATCTTCTATTACGTTTTCGATGTTGGAGGTTTTACCGATTCTTCACTTATGGAGGTTTCACACTTCTAGATCTTTGATATATTTATCTTGCTGGTTCTGAATATTTGATAGCTCTTGTCCTTAGCTTTTGTAACTCCCTCGATGCGGCTATATCTACTACGTGTCGAAGCACGACTTAGAGGCATAACCGCATTGAAAGCAATGTCGCAAGTGAGGTAATCTTCGCAAACAACCCATGTACATAAATAAAGGGGAAAGGTACATAGTTGGCTTACACTCGCCACGTCACACAAATACATAAATAAGTCATTACATTCATCCAATACACTCATGGCCCGACTATGGTACCAAAATAAAGATCAACCCCCAAATGTGACGAAGTCCCCGATCGCCCCAACTGGGCACCACTACTGATCATTTGGGAAAGACACATAGTAACAATGAGAGTCTTCATCGAACTCCCACTTGAGCTCGGTCATGTCATATGGAGCGGTATCATCGGTCCCTGCATCTGGTTTTGGAAGTAATCTATGAGTCACGGGGACTCAGCAATCTCGCACCCTCGCGATCAAGACTATTTAAGCTTATAGGTAAGGAAAAGGTATGATGTGGAGCTGCAGCAAGCGACTAGCATATATGGTGGCTAACATATTTGCAAAAGAGAGCGAGAAGAGAAGGCAAAAGCACGGTCGAACAACTATGATCAAGAAGTGATCCTAGAACAACCTACGTCAAGCATTACTCCAACACCGTGTTCACTTCCCGGACTCCACCGAGAAGAGACCATCACGGTTACACACGCGGTTGATGCATTTTAATTAAGTTAAGTTCCAGGTTATCTACAACCGGACATTAACAAATTCCCATTTGCCCATAACCGCGGGCACGGCTTTCGAAAGTTCAAATCCCTGCAGGGGAGTCCCAACTTAGCCCATCACAAGCTCTCACGGTCAACGAAGGATATTCCTTCTCCCAAGACAATCCGATCAGACTCGGCATCCCGGTTACAAGACATCCTCGACAATGGTAAAACAAATCTAGCAACACCGCCCGATTGTGCCGACAAATCCCGATAGGAGCTGCAAATATCTCGTTCTCAGGGCACACTCAGATGAGCCAGACGTCAGGTAGGCCAGCCCAGAGTTGCCCCTGGTAGCCCCGGACATCGCTCAGTTGGACCAACACTTAGAGAAGCACTGGTCCGGGGGGTTAAAATAAAGATGACCCTTGAGTCCGCGAAATCCAAGGGAAAAAGGCTAGGTGGCGAGTGGTAAAACCAATGTTGGGCATTGCTGGAAGAGTTTTATTCAAGGCGAACTGTCAAGGGGTTCCCATTATAACCCAACTGTGTAAGGAACGCAAAAATCCGGGAACATAATATCGATATGACGGAAACTAGGGCGGGAAGAGTGGAATAAAACACCAGGCATAAGGCCGAGCCTTCCACCCTTTACCAAGTATATAGGTGCATTAAGATAAACAAGATAATATGGTGATATCCCAACAATAAAACAATGTTCCAACAAGGAACTATCTCCAATCTTCACCTGCAACTAGCAACGCTATAAGAGGGGCTGAGCAAAGCAGTAAGATAGTCAAACAACGGTTTGCTAGGACATGGTGGGTTAGAGGTTTGACATGGCAATATGGGAGGCATGATAAGCATGTGGTAGGTATCGTAGCATAGGCATAGCAAAAGAGCAAGCATCTAGCAAGCAAAGATAGAAGTGATTTCGAGGGTATGGTCATCTTGCCTGCAAAGTTTTCAGAGTTGCCTTGATCCTCGTAAGCGAACTCAACGGGCTCCTCATTTAGGAACTTGTCTCCCGACTCTACCCAAGCAAGAACAACAAGCAAAAAGGAACACAATCAACCACGTGCAATGCTCAAGCAACATGATGCAAACATGGTATGATATGTGGAATGCGATATGTGATGCATAGGCATCATTTGCAAAGAAATGATTGAACCTGGCCTCAAGTTGGAAACCCAAGAGTGCCACTGGAAAGGTGAGGTGATTTCGGTCGAAATCGATATAAAGATCACCGGAATCGGATGCACGGTTTGGAAAAGACAAGCAAAACAAATATGGCACCGGTCTACGATAAACAGCAAGTAGCCCTCTAAATGCATCACATTAAATATGCTACAACACTCAAACATGACAACAAAATACATGGCAGAGATCCACTCATGATAGTTGACAAAAGATGAACACTGAGCTACGGCTAAATCACTCGTTAACAGGTTCAAACAAGCATGGCAAAAGTGCAAATGATAACAGGTTTCAGACTTAGTGAAATAACAACAAATCAGGAATTTATCATCAGGAAGCAATCTTTAGAGCATGAAAACTACATGCTACAGGAACATATCATGGCAAAGCAAGGCATGGCATGAAGCTACTCTAATCACATAACAAAAGTCCCTTAGTGACCTTGAGCCAAAAGGGATCATAAAATACAATTTCAAGCATGTGAACATGGCAAAAACATAAACAGATACAGACATGGTGAAAAACTCGAGCATGCAAAACAGTTAACAGGTAGGCATGTTTACGAGCTCGATGCACTCACTACAAAGCATTGCATGACAATATAAGCATACACCCATCAAGAAGACATGGCATAGAAGCCAGACATGGCAAGAACAACAACATAGCATGCACGGATCAATAGCAACATCCTCGGCAAAATCGCTAAACATGTCAACAATCTGCCAGGAACACTTTATAGCAAAAGTAGAGCTCGATTGACTTAAGCTAGGTACTCTATAATTGCAAACAAAGACATGGATGGATAGAGCACCACAATATTAACAAAACATCCTTACTGATCATCCTCAAAAGAGGCACGGATCACTAGGAAACAACATGAACATATTATTGGGGAACGTAGTAATTTCAAAAAATTTCCTACGCACACGCAAGATCATGGTGATGCATAGCAACGAGAGGGGAGAGTGTTGTCTACGTACCCTCGTAGACCGAAGCGGAAGCGTTGACGCAACATAGAGGAAGTAGTCGTACGTCTTCCCGGTCCAACCTATCCAAGCACCGTTACTCCGGCACCTCTGAGTTCTTGGCACACGTTCAGCTCGATGACGCTCCCTGGGCTCCGATCCAGCAAATCTTCGGGGTGGAGTTCCGTCAGCACGACGGCGTGGTGATGATCTTGATGTTCAACCATCGCAGGGCTTCGCCTAAGCACCGCTACAATATAGCCGAGGTGGAATATGGTGGAGGGGGGCACCGCACACGGCTAAGGAACGATCACGAAGATCAATTTGTGTGTTCTAGGGTGCCCCCTTGCCCCCGTATATGAAGGAGCCAAGGGGAGGGGCGGATGGCCAAGGAGGGCGCGCCAAGGGGGAGTCCTACTCCTCCCTTCTTTCCTAGTTGGCGAAGGAGAAGTGCGAAAGAGGAGGAAGAGGGAAAGGAAAGGGGGGGCGCCGCCCCCCTCTCCTTGTCCTATTCGGACTAGGGAGGGGAGGGGCGCGCGGCCACCTATTTCCTCCTTTCCTCTTCTCCCTTAGGGCCCATGTAGGCCCAATAACCCCCGGGGGGGTTCCGGTAACCCCCCGGTACTCCGGTAAAATCCTGATTTCACCCGGAACGATTCGGATATCCAAATATAGGCTTCCAATATATCGATCTTTATGTCTCGACCATTTAGAGACTCCTCTTCATGTCCATGATCACATCCGAGACTCCGAACAACCTTCGGTACATCAAAATATATAAACTCATAATGAAACTGTCATCGTAACGTTAAGCGTGCGGACCCTACGGTTCGAGAACAATGTAGACATGACCGAGACACGTCTCCGGTCAATAACCAATAGCGGAACCTGGATGCTCATATTGGTTCCTACATATCCTACGAAGATCTTTATCGGTCAGACCGCATAACAACATACGTTGTTCCCTTTGTCATCGGTATGTTACTTGCCCGAGATTCGATCGTCGGTATCTCAATACCTAGTTCAATCTCGTTACCGGCAAGTCTCTTTACTCGTTCCATAATACATAATCTCACAACTAACTCATTAGTTGCAATGCTTGCAAGGCTTATGTGATGTGCCTTACCGAGAGGGCCCAGAGATACCTCTCCGACAATCGGAGTGACAAATCCTAATCTCGAAATACGCCAACCCAACATGTACCTTTGGAGACACCTGTAGAGCACCTTTATAATCGCCCAGTTACGTTGTGACGTTTGGTAGCACACAAAGTGTTCCTCCGGCAAACGGGAGTTGCATAATCTCATAGTCATAGGAACATGTATAAGTCATGAAGAAAGCAATAGCAACATACTAAACGATCGGGTGCTAAGCTAATGGAATGGGTCATGTCAATCAGATCATTCACCTAATGATGTGATCCCCTTAATCAAATAACAACTCTTTGTCCATGGTTAGGAAACATAACCATCTTTGATTAACGAGCTAGTCAAGTAGAGGCATACTAGTGACACTCTGTTTGTCTATGTATTCACACATGTATTATGTTTCCGGTTAATACAACTCTAGCATGAATAATAAACATTTATCATGATATAAGGAAATAAATAATAACTTTATTATTGCCTCGAGGGCATATTTCCTTCAGTCTCCCACTTGCACTAGAGTCAATAATCTAGATTACACAGTAATGATTCTAACACCCATGGAGCCTTGGTGCTGGTCATGTTTTGCTCGTGGAAGAGGCTTAGTCAACGGGTCTGCTACATTCAGATCCGTATGTATCTTGCGAATCTCTATGTCTCCCACCTGGACTAGATCTCGGATGGAATTGAAGCGTCTCTTGATGTGCTTGGTTCTCTTGTGAAATCTGGATTCCTTGGCCAAGGAAATTGCACCAGTATTGTCACAAAAGATTTTCATTGGACCCGGTGCACTAGGTATGACACCTAGATCGGATATGAACTCCTTCATCCAGACTCCTTCATTTGCTGCTTCCGAAGCAGCTATGTATTCCGCTTCACACATAGATCCCGCCACGACGCTTTGTTTAGAACTGCACCAACTAACAGCTCCACCATTTAATGTAAACACGTATCCGGTTTGCGATTTAGAATCGTCCCGATCAGTGTCAAAGCTTGCATCAACATAACCATTTACGATGAGCTCTTTGTCACCTCCATAAACGAGAAACATATCCTTAGTCCTTTTCAGCTATTTTAGGATGTTCTTGACCGCTGTCCAGTGATCCACTCCTGGATTACTTTGGTACCTCCCTGCTAGTCTTATAGCAAGGCACACATCAGGTCTGGTACACAGCATTGCATACATGATAGAGCCTATGGCTGAAGCATAGGGAACATCTTTCATTTTCTCTCTATCTTCTGCAGTGGTCGAGCATTGAGTCTTACTCAACTTCACACCTTGTAACACAGGCAAGAACCCTTTCTTTGCTTGATCCATTTTGAACTTCTTCAAAACTTTGTCAAGGTATGTGCTTTGTTGAAGTCCAATTAAGCGTCTTGATCTATCTCTATAGATCTTAATGCCTAATATGTAAGCAGCTTCACCGAGGTCTTTTATTGAAAAACTCTTATTCAAGTATCCCTTTATGCTATCCAGAAATTCTATATCATTTCCAATTAGTAATATGTCATCCACATATAATATCAGAAATGCTACAGAGCTCCCACTCACTTTCTTGTAAATACGGGCTTCTCCAAAAGTCTGTATAAAACCAAATGCTTTGATCACACTATCAAAGAGTTTATTCCAACTCCGAGAGGCTTGCACCAGTCCATAAATGGATTGCTGGAGCTTGCACACTTTGTTAGCTCCCTTTGGATCGACAAAACCTTCTGGTTGTATCATATACAACTCTTCTTCCAGAAATCCATTCAGGAATGCAGTTTTGACATCCATTTGCCAAATTTCATAATCATAAAATGCGGCAATTGCTAACATGATTCGTACAGACTTAAGCATCGCTATGGGTGAGAAGGTCTCATCGTAGTCAATCCCTTGAACTTGTCGAAAACCTTTTGCAACAAGTCGAGCTTTGTAGACAGTAACATTACCGTCAGCGTCAGTCTTCTTCTTGAAGATCCATTTATTCTCTATTGCTTGCCGATCATCGAGCAAGTCAACCAAAGTCCACACTTTGTTCTCATACATGGATCCCATCTCAGATTTCATGGCTTCAAGCCATTTCGCGGAATCTGGGCTCACCATCGCTTCTTCATAGTTCGTAGGTTCATCATGATCAAGTAGCATGACTTCCAGAATAGGATTACCGTACCACTCTGGTGCGGATCTTACTCTGTTTGATCTACGAGGTTCAGTAGCAACTTGATCTGAAGTTCTATGATCATCATCATTAACTTCCTCACTAATTGGTTTAGGTGTCACAGAAACCGGTTTCTATGATGTACTACTTTCCAATAAGGGAGCAGGTATAGTTACCTCATCAAGTTCTACTTTCCTCCCACTCACTTCTTTCGAGAGAAACTCCTTCTCTAGAAAGGATCCATTTTTAGCAACGAATGTCTTGCCTTCGGATCTGTGATAGAAGGTGTACCCAATAGTCTCCTTTGGGTATCCTATGAAGACACATTTCTCCGATTTGGGTTCGAGCTTATCAGGTTGAAGTTTTTTCACATAAGCATCACAGCCCCAAACTTTAAGAAACGACAACTTTGGTTTCTTGCCAAACCATAGTTCATAAGGCGTAGTCTCAACGGATTTTGATGGTGCCCTATTTAATGTGAATGCGACCGTCTCTAAAGCATAACCCCAAAACGATAGCGGTAAATCTGTAAGAGACATCATAGATCGCACCATATCAAGTAAAGTACGATTACGACGTTCGGACACACCATTACGTTGTGGTGTTCCGGGTGGCGTGAGCTGCGAAACTATTCCGCATTGTTTCAAATGTAGATCAAACTCGTAACTCAAATATTCTCCTCCACGATCAGATCGTAGAAACTTTATTTTCTTGTTACGATGATTTTCAACTTCACTCTGAAATTCTTTGAACTTTTCAAATGTTTCATACTTATGCTTCATTAAGTAGATATACCCATATCTGCTTAAATCATCTATGAAGGTGAGAAAATAACGATATCCGCCACGAGCCTCAACATTCATCGGACCACATACATCTGTATGTATGATTTCCAACAAATATGTTGCTCTCTCCATAGTACCGGAGAACGGCGTTTTAGTCATCTTGCCCATGAGGCACGGTTCGCAAGTACCAAGTGATTCATAATCAAGTGGTTCCAAAAGTCCATCAGTATGGAGTTTCTTCATGCGCTTTACACCGATATGACCTAAACGGCAGTGCCACAAATAAGTTGCACTATCATTATCAACTCTGCATCTTTTGGCTTCAACATTATGAATATGTGTATCACTACTATCGAGAATCATCAAAAATAGACCACTCTTCAAGGGTGCATGACCATAAAAGATATTACTCATATAAATAGAACAACCATTATTCTCTGATTTAAATGAATAACCGTCTCGCATCAAACAAGATCCAGATATAATGTTCATGCTCAATGCTGGCACCAAATAACAATTATTTAGGTCTAATACTAATCCCAAAGGTAGATGTAGAGGTAGCGTGCCGACCGCGATCACATCAACTTTGGAACCATTTCCCACGCGCATCGTCACGTCGTCCTTTGCCAGTGTTCGCTTAATCCGTAGTCCCTGTTTCGAGTTGCAAATATTAGCAACAGAACCAGTATCAAATACCCAGGTGCTACTGTGAGCTCTAGTAAGGTACACATCAATAACATGTATATCACATATACCTTTGTTCACCTTGCCATCCTTCTTATCCGCAAAATACTTGGGGCAGTTCCGCTTCCAGTGACCAGTCTGCTTGCAGTAGAAGCACTCAGTTTCAGGCTTAGGTCCAGACTTGGGTTTCTTCTCCTGAGCAGCAACTTGCTTGTTGTTCTTCTTGAAGTTCCCCTTCTTCTTCCCTTTGCCCTTTTTCTTGAAACTAGTGGTCTTGTTGACCATCAACACTTGATGCTCCTTCTTGATTTCTAACTCTGCAGCCTTTAGCATTGCGAAGAGCTCGGGAATTGTCTTATCCATCCCTTGCATATTATAGTTCATCATGAAGCTCTTGTAGCTTGGTGGAAGTGATTGGAGAATTCTGTCAATGATGCTATCATCCGGAAGATTAACTCCCATTTGAATCAAGTGATTACAATACCCAGACATCTTGAGTATATGCTCACTGACAGAACTATTCTCCTCCATCTTGCAGCTATAGAATTTATTGGAGACTTCATATCTCTCAATCCGGGCATTCTGCTGGAATATTAACTTCAACTCCTGGAACATCTCATATTCCCCATGACGTTCAAAATGTCGTTAAAGCCCCGATTCTAAGCCGTAAAGCATGGCACATTGAACTATAGAGTAGTCATCAGCTTTGCTCTGCCAGACGTTCTTAACGTCCTCAGTTGCATCAGCAGCAGGCCTAGCACCCAACGGTGCTTCCAGGATGTAACTCTTCTGTGCAGCAATGAGGATAATCCTCAAGTTACGGACCCAGTCCGTGTAATTGCTACCATCATCTTTCAACTTTGCTTTCTCAAGGAACGCATTAAAATTCAACGGAACAACAGCACGGGCCATCTATCTACAGTCAACATAAACAAGCAAGATACTATCAGGGACTAAGTTCATGATAAATTTAAGTTCAATTAATCATATTACTTAAGAACTCCCACTTAGATAGACATCCCTCTAATCATCTAAGTGATCACGTGATCCAAATCAACTAAACCATAACCGATCATCACGTGAAATGGAGTAGTTTTCAATGGTGAACATCGCTATGTTGATCATATCTACTATATGATTCACGCTCGACCTTTCGGTCTCAGTGTTTCGAGGCCATATCTGCATATGCTAGGCCCGTCAAGTTTAACCTGAGTATTCTACGTGTGCAAAACTGGCTTGCACCCGTTGTGGATGGACGTAGAGCTTATCACACCCGATCATCACGTGGTGTCCGGTCACGACGAACTTTGGCAACGGTGCATACTCAGGGAGAACACTTTTTATCTTGAAATTTAGTGAGAAATCATCTTATAATGCTACCGTCAATCAAAGCAAGATAAGATGCATAAAAGATAAACATCACATGCAATCAATATAAGTGATATGATATGGCCATCATCATCTTGTGCTTGTGATCTCCATCTCCGAAGCACCGTCATGATCACCATCGTCACCGGTGCGACACCTTGATCTCCATCGTAGCATCGTTGTCGTCTCGCCAATCTTATGCTTCTACGACTATCGCTACCGCTTAGTGATAAAGTAAAGCATTACAGGGCGATTGCATTGCATACAATAAAGCAACAACCATATGGCTCCTGCCAATTGCCGATAACTTGGTTACAAAACATGATCATCTCATACAATAAAATTTAGCATCATGCCCTGACCATATCACATCACAACATGCCCTGCAAAAATAAGTTAGACGTCCTCTACTTTGTTTGTTGCAAGTTTTACGTGGCTGCTATGGGCTTAAGCAAGAACCAATCTTACCTATGCATCAAACCACAACATATGTCAAGTTGGTATTGTTTTAACCTTCGCAAGGACCGGGCGTAGCCATACTCGGTTCAACTAAAGTTGGAGAAACTGACACCCGCCAGCCACCTGTGTGCAAAGCACGGCGTTAAAACAGTCTCGTGAAAGCGTACGCTAATGTCGGTCCGGGCCGCTTTCATCCAACAATTACCGCCGAACCAAAGTATGACATGCTGGTAAGTATGTTGGAACGTAGTAATTTCAAAAAAATTCTACGCACACGCAAAGATCATGGTGACATACAACAAAAGGGAGAGTGTGATCTACGTACCCTTGTAGACCGACAGCGGAAGCGTTAGCACAACGCGGTGTAGTCGACGTCTTCACGGCCGACCGATCAGCATCGAAACTACGGCACCTCCGAGTTCTAGCACATGTTCAGCTCGATGAACGATCCCCGGACTCCGATCCAGCAAAGTGTCGGGGAAGAGTTCCGTCAGCACGACGGCGTGGTGACGATCTTGATGTACTACCGTCGCAGGGCTTCGCCTAAGCACCGCTACAATATTATCGAGGACTATGGTGGAAGGGGGCACCGCACACGGCTAAGAATATGATCACGTGGATCAACTTGTGTGTCTAGGGGTGCCCCCTGCCCCCGTATATAAAGGATCAAAGGGGGGGGTGCGGCCGGCCAGGAGGAGGGCGCGCCAGGAGGAGTCCTACTCCTCACCGGGAGTAGGATTCCCCCCTTTCCTAGTTGGAATAGGATTCGGGAGGGGGAAAGAGGAGAGAGAGAAGGAAGGGGGGCGCCGCCCCCTCTCCTTGTCCTATTCGGACTAGGGGGGAGGGGCGCGCGGCCCAGCCCTGGCCACCTCTCCTCTCTTCCACTAAAGCCCACTAAGGCCCATATACCTCCCGGGGGGTTCCGGTAACCTCCCGGTACTCCGGTAAAATCCCGATTTCACCCGGAACACTTCCGATATCCAAATATAGGCTTCCAATATATCAATCTTTATGTCTCGACCATTTCGAGACTCCTCGTCATGTCCGTGATCACATCCGGGACTCCGAACAACTTCGGTACATCAAAATGCATAAACTCATAATATAACTGTCATCGAAACCTTAAGCGTGCGGACCCTACGGGTTCGAGAACAATGTAGACATGACCGAGACACGTCTCCGGTCAATAACCAATAGCGGAACCTGGATGCTCATATTGGCTCCTACATATTCTACGAAGATCTTTTATCGGTCAGACCGCATAACAACATACGTTGTTCCCTTTGTCATCGGTATGTTACTTGCCCGAGATTCGATCGTCGGTATCTCAATACCTAGTTCAATCTCGTTACCGGCAAGTCTCTTTACTCGTTCCGTAATACATCATCTCACAACTAACTCATTAGTTGCAATGCTTGCAAGGCTTATGTGATGTGCATTACCGAGAGGGCCCAGAGATACCTCTCCGACAATCGGAGTGACAAATCCTAATCTCGAAATACGCCAACCCAACATGTACCTTTGGAGACACCTGTAGAGCACCTTTATAATCACCCAGTTACGTTGTGACGTTTGGTAGCACACAAAGTGTTCCTCCGGCAAACGGGAGTTGCATAATCTCATAGTCATAGGAACATGTATAAGTCATGAAGAAAGCAATAGCAACATACTAAACGATCGGGTGCTAAGCTAATGGAATGGGTCATGTCAATCAGATCATTCACCTAATGATGTGATCCCGTTAATCAAATAACAACTCTTTGTCCATGGTTAGGAAACATAACCATCTTTGATTAACGAGCTAGTCAAGTAGAGGCATACTAGTGACACTCTGTTTGTCTATGTATTCACACATGTATTATGTTTCCGGTTAATACAATTCTAGCATGAATAATAAACATTTATCATGATATAAGGAAATAAATAATAACTTTATTATTGCCTCTAGGGCATATTTCCTTCAGTCTCCCACTTGCACTAGAGTCAATAATCTAGTTCACATCGCCATGTGATTCAACACTAAGAGTTCACATCACCATGTGATTAACACCCATAGTTCACATCGTCATGTGACCTATACCCAAAGGGTTTACTAGAGTCAATAATCTAGTTCACATCATTTATGTGATTAACACCCAAAGAGTACTAAGGTGTGATCATGTTTTGCTTGTGAGATAATTTTAGTCAACGGGTCTGTCACATACAGATCCGTAAGTATTTTGCGAATTCTATGTCTACAATGCTCTGCACGGAGCTACTCTAGCTAATTGCTCCCACTTTCAATATGTATCTAGATCGAGACTTAGAGTCATCCAGATCTGTGTCAAAACTTGCATCGACGTAACTTTTTACGACGAACCTTTTGTCACCTCCATAATCGAGAAATATTTCCTTATTCCACTAAGGATAATTTTGACCAATGTCCAGTGATCTACTCTTAGATCACTATTGTACTCCCTTGCTTAACACAGTGTAGGGTATACAATAGATCTGGTACACATCATGGCATACTTTATAGAACCTATGGCTGAGGCATAGGGAATGACTTTCATTCTCTTTCTATCTTCTGCCGTGGTCGGGCTTTGAGTCTTACTCAATTTCATACCTTGTAACACAGCCAAGAACTCTTTCTTTGACTGTTCCATTTTTGAACTACTTCAAAATATTGTCAAGGTATGTACTCATTGAAAAAACTTATCAAGCGTCTTGATCTATCTCTATAGATTTTGATGCTTAATATGTAAGCAGCTTCACCGAGGTCTTTCTTTGAAAAACTTCTTTAAAAACACTCCTTTATGCTTTGCAGAATAATTCTACATTATTTCCGATCAACAATATGTCATTCACATATACTTATCAGAAATGCTGTAGTGCTCCCACTCACTTTCTTGTAAATACAGGCTTCACCGCAAGTCTGTATAAAACTATATGCTTTGATCATACTATCAAAGCGTTTATTCCAACTCCGAGAGGCTTGCACCAGTCCATAAATGGATCGCTGGAGCTTGCACACTTTGTTAGCTCCTTTTGGATCGACAAAACCTTCCGGCTGCATCATATACAACTCTTCTTCCAGAAATCCATTCAGGAATGCAGTTTTGACATCCATTTGCTGGATTTCATAAAATGCGGCAATTGCTAACATGATTCGGACAGACTTAAGCATAGATACGAGTGAGAAACTCTCATCATAGTCAACACCTTGAACTTGTCGAAAACCTTTTTGCGACAATTCTAGCTTTGTAGATAGTAACACTACTATCAGCGTCCGTCTTCCTCTTGAAGATCCATTTAATCTCAATGGCTCGCCGATCATTGGGCAAGTCAATCAAAGTCCATACTTTGTTCTCATACATGGATCTCATCTCAGATTTCATGGCCTCAAGCCATTTCGCGGAATCTAGGCTCATCATCGCTTCCTCATAGTTCGCAAGTTCGTCATGGTCTAGTAACATGACTTCCAGAACAGGATTACCGTACCACTTTGGTGCGGATCTCACTCTGGTTTACCTACGAGATTCGGTATTAACTTGATCTGAAGTTACATGATCATCATCATTAGTCTTCCTCACTAATTGGTGTAGTAGTCACAGGAACAGATTTCTTGTGATGAACTACTTTTCAATAAGGGAGAAGGTACAATTACCTTATCAAGTTCTACTTTCCTCCCACTCACTTCTTTCAAGAGAAACTCCTTCTCTAGAAAGGATCCATTCTTAGCAACGAATGTCTTGCCTTCGGATCTGTGATAGAAGGTGTACCCAATAGTCTCCTTTGGGTATCCTATGAAGACATATTTCTCCGATTTGGGTTTGAGCTTATCAGGATGAAACTTTTTCATATAAGCATCACAATCCCAAACTTTAAGAAACGACAACTTTGGTTTCTTGCCAAACCACAGTTCAGATTGTGTCGTCTCAACGGACTTAGATGGTGCCCTTTTAAACGTGAATGCAGCTGTCTTTAATGCATAACCCCAAAACGATAGTGGTAGATCGGTAAGAGACATCATAGATCGCACCATATCTAATAAAGTACGGTTATGATGTTCGGACACACCATTATGCTGTGGTGTTCCAGGTGGCGTGAGTAGTGAAACTATTTCACATTGTTTTAACTGAAGGCCAGACTCGTAACTCAAATATTTTACCTCTGCGATCATATCGTAGAAACTTTTATTTTCTTGTTACGATGATTCTCCACTTCACTCTGAAATTCTTTGAACTTTTCAAATATTTCAGACTTGTGTTTCATTAAGTAGATATACCCATATCTGCTCAAATCATCTGTGAAGGTCAGAAAATAATGATACCCGCCACGAGCCTTAACACTCATCGGATCTCATACATCAGTATGTATTATTTCCAATAAGTCAGTTGCTCGCTCCATAGTTCCGGAGAACGGCGTTTTAGTCATCTTGCCCATGAGGCATGGTTCGCAAGCATCAACTGATTCATAATCAAGTGATTCCAAAAACCCATTAGCATGGAGTTTCTTCATGCGCTTTACACCAATATGACCTAAACGGCAGTGCCACAAATAAGTTGCACTATCATTATTAACTTTGCATCTTTTGGTTTCAATATTATGATTATGTGTATCACTACGATCGAGATCCAACGAACTATTTTCATTGGGTGTGTAACCATATAAGGTTTTATTCATGTAAACAGAACAACAATTTATTCTCTTACTTAAATGAATAACCGTATTACAATAAACATGATCAAATCATATTCATGCTCAACGCAAACACCAAATAACACTTATTCAGGTTCAACACTAATCCCGAAAGTATAGGGAGTGTGCGATGATGATCATATCAATCTTGGAACCACTTCCAACACACATCGTCACTTCACCCTTAACTAGTCTCTGTTTATTCTGCAACTCCCGTTTCGAGTTACTAATCTTAGCAACTGAACTAGTATCAAATACTGAGGGGTTGCTATAAACACTAGTAAAGTACACATCAATAACATGTATATCAAATATACTTATGTTCACTTTGCCATCCTTCTTATCTGCCAATCACTTGGGGTAGTTCCGCTTCCAGTGACCAGTCCCTTTGCAGTAGAAACACTTAGTCTCAGGCTTAGGACCAGACTTGGGCTTCTTCACTTGAGCAGCAACTTGCTTGCTGTTCTTCTTGAAGTTCCCCTTCTTCCCTCTGCCCTTTTCTTGAAACTAGTGGTCTTGTCTACCATCAACACTTGATGTTTTTCTCGATTTCTACCTTCGTCAATTTCCGCATTACGAAGAGCTTGGGAATCGTTTCCGTTATCCCTTGCATATCATAGTTCATCACGAAGTTCTACTAACTTGGTGATGGTGACTAGAGAATTCTGTCAATCACTATCTTATCTGGAAGATTAACTCCCACTTGATTCAAGCGATTGTAGTACTCAGACAATCTGAGCACATGCTCACTAGTTGAGCGATTCTCCTCCATCTTTTAGCTATAGAACTTGTTGGAGACTTCATATCTCTCAACTCGGGTATTTGCTTGAAATATTAACTTCAACTCCTGGAACATCTCATATGCTCCATGACGTTCAAAACGTCTTTGAAGTCCCGATTCTAAGCCATTAAGCATGGTGCACTAAACTATCAAGTAGTCATCATATTGAGCTAGCCAAACGTTCATAACGTCTGCATCTGCTCCTGCAATAGGTCCGTCACCTAGCGGTGCATCAAGGACATAATTCTTCTGTGCAGCAATGAGGATAAACCTCAGATCACGGATCCAATCCGCATCATTGCTACTAACATCTTTCAACACAATTTTCTCTAGGAACATATCAAAATAAACACAGGGAAGCAACAACGCGAGCTATTGATCTACAACATAATTTGCAAAATACTACCAGGACTAAGTTCATGATAAATTTAAGTTCAATTAATCATATTACTTAAGAACTCCCACTTAGATAGACATCCCTCTAATCCTCTAAGTGATTACGTGATCCAAATCAACTAAACCATGTCCGATCATCACGTGAGATGGAGTAGTTTCATTGGTGAACATCGCTATGTTGATCATATCTGCTATATGATTCACGCTCGACCTTTCGGTCTCCGTGTTCCGAGGCCATATCTGTATATGCTTGGCTCGTCAAGTATAACCTGAGTATTCTGCGTGTGCAACTGTTTTGCACCCGTTGTATTTGAACGTAGAGCCTATCACACCCGATCATCACGTGGTGTCTCAGCACGAAGAACTTTCGCAACGGTGCATACTCAGGGAGAACACTTCTTGATAATTAGTGAGAGATCATCTTATAATGCTACCGTCAATCAAAGCAAGATAAGATGCATAAAAGATAAACATCACATGCAATCAATATAAGTGATATGATATGGCCATCATCATCTTGTGCTTGTGATCTCCATCTTCGAAGCACCGTCGTGATCACCATCGTCACCGGCGCGACACCTTGATCTCCATCGTAGCATCGTTGTCGTCTCGCCAATCTTATGCTTCCACGACTATCGCTACCGCTTAGTGATAAAGTAAAGCATTACAGCGCGATTGCATTGCATACAATAAAGCGACAACCATATGGCTCCTGCCAGTTGCCGATAACTCGGTTACAAAACATGATCATCTCATACAATAAAATTTAGCATCATGTCTTGACCATATCACATCACAACATGCCCTGCAAAAACAAGTTAGACGTCCTCTACTTTGTTGTTGCAAGTTTTACGTGGCTGCTACGGGCTTAAGCAAGAACCAATCTTACCTACGCATCAAAACCACAATGATAGTTTGTCAAGTTGGTATTGTTTTAACCTTCGCAAGGACCGGGCGTAGCCACACTCGGTTCAACTAAAGTTGGAGAAACTGTCACCCGCTAGCCACCTTTGTGCAAAGCACGTCGGGAGAACTGGTCTCGCGTAAGTGTACGCGTAATGTCGGTCCGGCCGCTTCGTCCAACAATACCGCCGAACCAAAGTATGACATGCTGGTAAGCAGTATGACTTATATCGCCCACAACTCACTTGTGTTCTACTCATGCATATAACATCAACACATAAAACCTAGGCTCGGATGCCACTGTTGGGGAACGTAGTAATTTCAAAAAAATTCCTACGCACATGCAAGATCATGGTGATGCATAGCAACGAGAGGGGAGAGTGTGATCTATGTACCCTTGTAGACCGACAGCGGAAGCATTAGCACAACGCGGTTGATGTAGTCGTACGTCTTCACGGCCCGACCGATCAAGCACCGAAACTACAGCACCTCCGAGTTCTAGCACATGTTTAGCTTGATGACGATCCCCGGACTCCGATCCAGCAAAGTGCGGGGAAGAGTTCCGTCAGCACGACAGCGTGGTGATGATCTTGATGTACTACCGTCGCAGGGCTTCGCCTAAGCACCGCTACAATATTATCGAGGACTATGGTGGAAGGGGGCACCGCACGCGGTCAAGAATATGATCACGTGGATCAACTTGTGTGTCTAGGGGTGCCCCCTGCCCCCGTATATAAAGGATCAAAGGGGGGTGCGGCCGACCAGGAGGAGGGCGCGCCAGGAGGAGTCCTACTCTCACCGGGAGTAGGATTCCCCCCTTTTCTAGTTGGAATAGGATTCGGGAGGGGGAAAGAGGAGAGAGAGAAGGAAGGGGGGCACCGCCCCCTTCTCCTTATCCTATTCGGACTAGGGGGGGCACGCGGCCCAGCCCTGGCCACCTCTCCTCTCTTCCACTAAAGCCCACTAAGGCCCATATACCTCCCGGGGGGTTCCGGTAACCTCCCGGTACTCCGGTAAAATCCCGATTTCACCCGGAACACTTCCGATATCCAAATATAGGCTTCCAATATATCAATCTTTATGTCTCGACCATTTTGAGACTCCTCATCATGTTCGTGATCACATCCGGGACTCCGAACATACTTCGGTACATCAAAATGCATAAACTCATAATATAACTGTCATCGAAACCTTAAGCGTGCGGACCCTACGGGTTCGAGAACAATGTAGACATGACCGAGACACATCTCCGGTCAATAACCAATAGCGGAACCTGGATGCTCATATTGGCTCCTACATATTCTACGAAGATCTTTTATCGGTCAGACCGCATAAATACATACGTTGTTCCCTTTGTCATCGGTATGTTACTTGCCCGAGATTCGATCGTCGGTATCTCAATACCTAGTTCAATCTCGTTACCGGCAAGTCTCTTTACTCGTTCCGTAATACATCATCTCACAACTAACTCATTAGTTGCAATGCTTTCCAGGCTTATGTGATGTGCATTACCGAGAGGGCCCAGAGATACCTCTCCGACAATCGGAGTGACAAATCCTAATCTCGAAATACGCCAACCCAACATGTACCTTTGGAGACACCTGTAGAGCACCTTTATAATCACCCAGTTACGTTGTGATGTTTGGTAGCACACAAAGTGTTCCTCCGGCAAACGGGAGTTGCATAATCTCATAGTCATAGGAACATGTATAAGTCATGAAGAAAGCAATAGCAACATACTAAACGATCGGGTGCTAAGCTAATGGAATGGGTCATGTCAATCAGATCATTCACCTAATGATGTGATCCCGTTAATCAAATAACAACTCTTTGTCCATGGTTAGGAAACATAACCATCTTTGATTAACGAGCTAGTCAAGTAGAGGCATACTAGTGACACTCTGTTTGTCTATGTATTCACACATGTATTATGTTTCCGGTTAATACAATTCTAGCATGAATAATAAACATTTATCATGATATAAGGAAATAAATAATAACTTTATTATTGCCTCTAGGGCATATTTCCTTCAAGCAGTATGACTTATATCGCCCACAACTCACTTGTGTTCTACTCGTGCATATAACATCAAACCATAAAACCTAGCTCGGATGCCACTGTTGGGGAATGTAGTAATTTCAAAAAAATTCCTACGCACACGCAAGATCATGGTGATGCATAGAAACAAGAGGGGAGAGTGTTGTCTACGTACCCTCGTAGACTGAAGCGGAAGCGTTGATGCAACGTAGAGGAAGTAGTCGTACGTCTTCCCGGTCCAACCGATCCAAGCACCGTTACTCCGGCACCTCTGAGTTCTTGGCACACGTTCAGCTCGATGACGCTCCCCGGGCTCCGATCCAGCAAAGCTTCGGGGAGGAGTTCCGTCAGCACAACAGCGTGGTGACGATCTTGATGTTCAACCGTCGCAGGGCTTCGCCTAAGCACCGCTACAATATGACCGAGGTGGAATATGGTGGAGGGGGGCACCGCACACGGCTAAGGAACGATCACGAAGATCAACTTGTGTGTTCTAGGGTGCCCCCTTGCCCCCTTATATAAAGGAGCCAAGGGGAGGGGACGGGCGTCCAAGGAGGGCGCGCCAAGGGGGAGTCCTACTCCCACCGGGAGTAGGACTCCCTTCTTTCCTAGTTGGAGAAGGAGAAGTGGGAAAGAGGAGGAAGAGCGAAAGGAAAGGGGGGGCGCCGCCCCCTCTCCTTGTCCTATTCGGACTAGGGAGGGGAGGGGCGCGCGGCCACCTGTTGCCTCCTTTCCTCTTCTCCCTTAGGGCCCATGTAGGCCTAATAACCCCCGGGGGGTTCCGGTAACCCCCCGGTACTCCGGTAAAATCCCGATTTCACCCGGAACGATTCCGATATCCAAATATAGTATTCCAATATATCGATCTTTATGTCTCGACCATTTCGAGACTCCTCATCATGTACATGATCACATCAGGGACTCCGAACAACCTTCGGTACATCAAAATATATAAACTCATAATGAAATTGTCATCGTAACATTAAGCATGCGGACCCTACGGTTCGAGAACAATGTAGACATGACCGAGACACGTCTCCGGTCAATAACCAATAGCGGAACCTGGATGCTCCTATTGGTTCCTACATATTCTACGAAGATCTTTGTCGGTCAGACCGCATAACAACATACGTTGTTCCCTTTGTCATCGGTATGTTACTTGCCCGAGATTCGATCGTCGTATCTCAATACCTAGTTCAATCTCGTTACCGGCAAGTCTCTTTACTCGTTCCGTAATACATCATCTCACAACTAACTCATTAGTTGCAATGCTTGCAGGGCTTATATGATGTGCATTACCGAGAGGGCCCAGAGATACCTCTCCGACAATCGGAGTGACAAATCCTAATCTGGAAATATGCCAACCCAACATGTACCTTTGGAGACACCTGTAGAGCACCTTTATAATCACCCAGGTTGTGACGTTTGGTAGCACACAAAGTGTTCCTCCGGCAAACGGGAGTTGCATAATCTCATAGTCATAGGAACATGTATAAGTCATGAAGAAAGCAATAGCAACATACTAAACGATCGGGTGCTAAGCTAATGGAATGGGTCATGTCAATCAGATCATTCACCTAATGATGTGATCCCGTTAATAAAATAACAACTCTTTGTCCGTGGTTAGGAAACATAACCATCTTTGATTAACAAGCTAGTCAAGTAGAGGCATACAAGTGACACTCTGTTTGTCTATGTATTCACACATGTATTATGTTTCCGGTTAATACAATTCTAGCATGAATAATAAACATTTATCATGATATAAGGAAATAAATAATAACTTTATTATTGCCTCTAGGCATATTTCCTTCACATATGGCATAAAAACAATATCAGAACAAGACTTAGTGAAATTCTAAGTCCCTGAAATCAGCATCACCGAGTAAGCTACTTTGCATGCTTGTACTAGTCACCACATAGATCACAAAAATACATGGCATACACCCCTGTAAAGATGGCATGGCATTTATCAAAACACATGTAGAGCTCAGGATCATAGCACGCACACATTAATCATGGCAAAAATGACAAAAGGCCATTTGCTGAAACAGATCTGACATATTCATCACATAACCCTCTTCCAACAGCATTTTGGACATCAAGATGAGCTCAAATGAAAATGATGCAATGAGATGAAATGATGTACTAGTCGAAACGAACATTTTGATATGCTACATGCACAAATCGGAGCTACGGATGCAGAGTTATGGCATGTCAAAGTATGCAAAAATCTAGGGTTTCGGGAGGAAAAAGTCAACCCTTCGTCCCAGATCCAGATCTGGTGCGGATTTGGAGGATCGACGGAAAACTTCACCGGAACAGTGGACGAAGGCGGCCGGAGTGGTACTTGGCACCGGAGTTGGCCGGAGTTCGTCGTAGAACTTGGAGACCCGGCCGGAGGAGAAGACGGAGAGGCTCGCCGCGGTGGTGGCTCCGAGCGGCGTTGTTTGGCACGGCGGGGCGGCGACTGACGGGTACCGATGAGGGGGCCAGTGATGCGGCAGCGTGGCGGCGAAGTGGCATCGGGCGGCATGAGAGGAAGAAGAAGACTCGTGCGGTGGCGGAGGAGACCCGGGCCGCGGGGGCTCTCCTCGGGCCCGGCGGGCCGCGGGCGGCGGGAGAGGACGGAGGGACACGTGGCACGTGGCTATTGGCTGGGCGTGGTGGTGGGGCGTGTCCAGCCAGGGACGGACATGTCCGGTGGCGGCGCGAGGGTTTTTTAGGGTTTCGGGGGGAGAAGACCCGGGATTTCGGGGAGGGGATCTATTTATAGAGGTGGAGGGAGCTAGGAAGCTCCAAATGAGGTGCGGTTTGCGGCCACGCGATTATTATCGAACGCTCTATATGATGGGAGAGGTTTAGGTGGGTTTTGGGCCAGTTTTGAAAGGTGTTGGGCTGCAACACACACGAGGCCTTTTCGGTCCCTCGGTTAACCGTTGGAGTATCAAACAAAGTCCAAATGGCACGAAACTTGACATGCGGTCTACCGGTAGTAAACCAAGGCCGCATGGCAAGTCTCAATCCAATCCGAAAACGGTTAACACCCACACACGAAAAGAGGTAGAAAGGACCACCGGAGGACATAGGAACGCCGGAATGCAAAACGGACAACGGGGAAAATGCTTGGATGCATGAGACGAACACGTATGCAAATGCAATGCACATGATGACATGATATGAGATGCATGACAAAGACAAAAAACACGGAGACAAAAACCCCAACAACAAGGAAATGACATAACTTAGTGCCGGAAATGGCAAGAGTCGGAATACAAATAAGGTAAATTACATCCGGGGTTCGTGAATGAATGTGATGTCTGCAGAAGAGTGAAAGCAGAACACCAACGACCAGCTGGTCTCCTCCAACCTCTTGCCATTCCAGAATGGAAGTTTGACCACATTGAGATGGACTTCATGACTGGGTTTCCAAAGTCCAAGCGTGGCAATGATGCTATATTCGTTGTCATCGACAAACTCACTAAAGTGGCTCATTTCCTTCCTATCAAAGAATCTATCACAGCAGCTCAATTGGCAGAGCTATATACCTCTCGGATTGTCTCTCTGCATGGCATTCCACAGTTGATATCTTCAGATCGTGGAAGCATCTTCACCTCGAAGTTCTGGGATTCTTTTCAGAAGGCCATGGGCACCAACATCCGTTTCAGCACAGCTTTTCATCCGCAAACTAGTGGCCAAGTCGAGCATGTCAATCAGATTCTTGAAGATATGTTCAGGGCTTGCGTTATCTCTTTCGGTATGAAGTGGGAAGATTGTCTTCCATATGCCGAGTTCTCCTACAACAACAGCTTCCAAGCGAGTTCGGGCAAGGCCCCATTTGAAATTCTCTATGGCAGGAAGTGTCGTACTCCTCTTAACTGGTCAGAGACTGGTGAACGTCAACTTCTTGGAAATGATTTGATCACAGAGGTAGAGGAGATGTGCAAAGTCATTCGTGATAACCTCAAAGCCGCGCAATCGCGCCAGAAGAGCTACTATGATAGTAAACATCGTGATTTGGCTTTCGAGATCGGAGACCATGTCTACCTCCGTGTCTCTCCAATGAAAGGTACTCGTCGCTTCGGTATCAAAGGGAAGCTTGCCCTAGATACGTTGGTCTTTTCAAGATCGTCAGCAATAGAGGCGAACTCGCCTATCAACTTGAGCTTCCCTCCAACTTTGCAAACGTGCACGACGTGTTTCATGTCTCTTAGCTCCACAAGTGCTTGAAGACCCCTGACCGCACCGTCAACTTCGAAGACATTGATCTCCAAGAAGATCTGTCTTATCGTGAGCACCCCGTTGCTATTCTCGAAGAAACTGAGAGCAAGACTCACAACAAGTCTATCAAATTCCTGAAAGTCAAGTGGTCACACCATTCCGACCGTGAAGCCACCTGGGAACACGAGGATCACCTTAGTTCTGAGTACCCGGACTTTTTCCAGTCCTAGATCTCGGGACGAGATCCTTTCGTAGTGGTGGAGTGTTGTAACACCCCAGATGTAATTTACCTTATTTCTATTCCGACTCTTGTCGTTTCCGACACTAAGTTATGTCATTTCCTCGTTGTCAGGTTTTTTGTCTCCGTGTGTTTTGTCTTTGTCATGCATCTCATATCATGTCATCATGTGCATTGCATTTGCATACGTGTTCGTCTCATGCATCCGAGCATTTTCCACGTTGTCCGTTTTGCATTCCGGCATTCCTATGTCCTCCGGTGGTCCTTTCTACCTCTTTTCGTGTGTGGGTGTTAAACGTTTTCGGATTGGACCAGACTTGCCATGCGGCCTTGGTTTACTACCGGTAGACCTCCTGTCAAGTTTCGTGCCATTTGGACTTCGTTTGATACTCCAATGGTTAACCGAGGGACCAAAAAGGCCTCGTGTGTGTTGCAGCCCAACACCTTTCAAAACTATCCCAAAACCCACCTAAACCTCTCCCATCATCTAGAGTGTTCAATCATGATCGCGTGGCCGCAAACCGCACCTCATTTGGAGCTTCCTAGCTCCCTCCACCTCTATAAATAGATCCCCTCCCCGAAATCCTGGGTCTTCTCCCCCTGAAACCCTAAAAAAACCTCACGCCGCCGCCGGACATGTCCGTCCCTAGCTGGACACGCCGCGTCGCCGCGCCCAGCCAATAGTCGCGCGCCACGTGTCCCTCCGTCCTCTCCCGCCACCCGCGGCCCGCCGGGCCCAAGGAGAGCCCCCGCGGCCCGGGTCTCCTCCGTCGCCGCCCGAGTCTTCTTCTTCCTCTCGCGCCGCCCGACGCCACTTCGCCGCCATGCCGGCCCATCGCCGCCCCCCTCACCAGTACCCGTTAGTCGCCGCCCCGCCGCGCCAAACAGCACCGCTCGGAGCCACCACCGGGGCGAGCCTCTCCGTCTTCTCCTCCTCCGACCGGGTCTCCAAGTTCCACAACGAACTACGGCCAACTCTGGCGCCAAGTACCACTCCGGCCGCCGTCGTCCACTGTTCTGGCGAAGTTTTCCGTCGATCCTTGAAATCCGCGCCAAATCTGGATCTGGGTCGAAGGGTTGACTTTTTCCTCCTGAAACCCTAGATTATTTTCATACTATGACATGCCATAACTCTGCATCCGTAGATCCGATTCATGCGTGTAGCATATCAGAATGTTCATCTCGACTAGTACATCATTTCATCTCATTGCATCATTTTCATTTGAGCTCATCTTGATGCCCGAAATGCTATTGGAAGAGGGATATGTGATGAATATGTCAGATCTGTTTCAGCAAATGGCATTTTGTCATTTTTGCCATGATTAATGTGTGCATGCTATGATCCTGAGCTCTACATGTGTTTTGATAAATGTCATGCCATCTTTACAGGGGTGTATGCCATGTGTTTTTGTGATCTATGTGGTGACTAGCACAAGAATGCAAAGTAGCTTACTCGGTGATGCTGATTTCAGGGACTTAGAATTTCACTAAGTCCTTGTTCTGATATTGTTTTTATGCCATATGTTCATGTTGTTTCCTAGTGATCCGTGCCTCTTTTGAGGATGATCAGTAAGGATGTTTTGTTAATATTGTGGTGCTATATCCATCCATGTCTTTGTTTGCAATTATGGAGCAACCTAGCTTGAGTCAATCAAGCTCTACATTTGCTATAAAGTGTTCCTGGCAGATTGTTGACATGTTTAGCGATTTTGCCGAGGATGTTGCTATTGATCTGTGCATGCTATGTTGTTGTTCTTGTCGTGTCTAGTTTCTATGCCATGTCTTTTTGATGGGTGTATGATTAGATTGTCATGCAATGCTTTGTAGTGAGTGCATCGAGCTCGTAAACATGCCTACCTGTTAACTGTTTTGCATGCTCCAGTTTTTCACCAAGTCTGTATCTGTTTATGTTTTTGCCATGTTCACATGCTTGAAATTGTATTTTATGATCCCTTTTGGCTCAAGGTCACTAAGGGACTTTTGTTATGTGCTTAGAGTAGCTTCATGCCATGCCTTGATTTGCCATGATATGTTCCTGTAGCATGTAGTTTTCATGCTCTAAAGATTGCTTCCTAATGATAAATTCCCGACTTCTTGTTATTTCACTAAGTATGAAACCTGTTATCATTTGCACTTTTGCCATGCTTGTTTGAACCTGTTAATGAGTGAGTTAGCCGTAGCTCAGTGTTCATATTTTGTCAAGCATCATGAGTGGATCCCTTCCATGTATTTTGTTGTCATGTTTGAGTGCTGTAGCATATTTAACTTGATGCATTTAGAAGGCTACTTGCTGTTTATCGCAGACCGGTGCCATATTTGTTTTGCTTGCCTTTTCCAAACCGTGCATCTGATTCCGGTGATCTTTATATCGATTTCGACTGAAATCACCTCACCTTTCTAGTGGCACTCTTGGGTTTACATGTTGAGGCCAGGTTCAATCATTCCTTTGCAAATCATGCCTATGCATCACGTATCGCATCCCGCACATCATACCATGTTTGCATCATGTTGCTTGAGCATTGCACGTGGTTGACTGTGTTCCTTTTTGCTTATTGTTCTTGCTTGGGTAGAGCCGGGAGACGAGTTCGTGAATGAGGACCCCATTGAGTTCGCTTACGAGAATCAAGGCAACTCTGAAAACTTTGCAGGCAAGATGACCATACCCTCGAAATCACTTCTATCTTTGCTTGCTAGATGCTCGCTCTTTTACTATGCCTATGCTATGATACCTACCACATGCTTATCATGCCTCCCATATTGCCATGTCAAACCTCTAACCCACCATGTCCAAGCAACCCGTTGTTTGGCTATGTTACCGCTTTGCTCAGCCCCTCTTATAGCGTTGCTAGTTGCAGGTGAAGATTGGAGATCGTTCCTTGTTGGAACATTGTTTTATTGTTGGGATATCACCATATTATCTTGTTTATCTTATGCACCTATATACTTGGTAAAGGGTGGAAGGATTGGCCTTATGCCTGGTGTTTTGTTCCACTCTTGCCGCCCTAGTTTCCGTCATATCGGTGTTATGTTCCCGGATTTTTGCGTTCCTTACACGGTTGGGTTATAATGGGAACCCCTTGACAGTTCGCCTTGAATTAAACTCTTCCAGCAATGCCCAACATTGGTTTTACCATTCGCCACCTAGCCTTTTTCCCTTGGGTTTCGCGGACTCAAGGGTCATCTTTATTTTAACCCCCCCAGGCCAGTGCTTCTCTAAGTGTTGTCCAACTGAGCGATGTCCGGGGCTACCAGGTGCAACACTGGGCTGGCCTACCCGACATCTGGCTCATCTGAGTGTGCCCTGAGAACGAGAAATGTGCAATGTTGGGGAACGTAGTAATTTCAAAAAAATTCCTACGCACACGCAAGATCATGGTGATGCATAGCAACGAGAGGGGAGAGTGTTATCTACGTACCCTCGTAGACCGAAGCGGAAGCGTTGACGTAACATAGAGGAAGTAGTCGTACGTATTCCCGGTCCAACCGTTCCAAACACCGTTACTCCGGCACCTCTGAGTTCTTGGCACACGTTCAGCTCGATGACGCTCCCCGGGATCCGATCCAGCAAAGCTTCGGGGAGGAGTTCCATCAGCACGACGGCATGGTGACGATCTTGATGTTCAACCGTCGCAGGGCTTCGCCTAAGCACCGCTACAATATGACTGAGGTGGAATATGGTGGAGGGGGGCACCGCACATGGCTAAGGAACGATCACGAAGATCAACTTGTGTGTCTTAGGGTGCCCCCTTGCCCCCGTATATAAAGGAGCCAAGGGGAGGGGGCGGCCGGCCAAGGAGGGCGCGCCAAGGGGGAGTCCTACTCCCACCGGGAGTAGGACTCCCTTCTTTCCTAGTTGGAGAAGGAGAAGTGGGAAAGAGGAGGAAGAGGGAAAGGAAAGGGGGGGCGCCGCCCCCCTCTCCTTGTCCTATTCGGACTAGGGAGGGGAGGGGTGTGCGGCCAACTCTTGCCTCCTTTCCTCTTCTCCCTTAGGGCCCATGTAGGCCCAATAACCCCCGGGGGACCCCCCGGTACTCCGGTAAAATCCCGATTTCACCCGGAACGATTCCGATATCCAAATATAGGCTTCCAATATATCGATCTTGATGTCTCGACCATTTCGAGACTCCTCGTCATGTCCATGATCACATCCGGGACTTCGAACAACCTTCGGTACATCAAAATATGTAAACTCATAATGAAACTGTCATCGTAACGTTAAGCGTGCGGACCATACGGTTCGAGAACAATGTAGACATGACCGAGACACGTTTCCGGTCAATAACCAATAGCGGAACCTGGATGCTCATATTGGTTCCTACATATTCTACGAAGATCTTTATCGGTCAGACCGCATAACAACATACGTTGTTCCCTTTGTCATCGGTATGTTACTTGCCCGAGATTCGATCGTCGGTATCTTAATACCTAGTTCAATCTCGTTACCGGCAAGTCTCTTTACTCGTCCCGTAATACATCATCTCAAAACTAACTCATTAGTTGCAATGCTTGCAAGGCTTATGTTATGTGCATTACCGAGAGGGCCCAGATATACCTCTCCAACAATCGGAGTGACAAATCCTAATCTTGAGATACGCCAACCCAACATGTACCTTTGGAGACACCTGTAGAGCTCCTTTATAATCACCCAGTTACGTTGTGACGTTTGGTAGCACACAAAGTGTTCCTCCGGCAAACGGGAGTTGCATAATCTCATAGTCATAGGAACATGTATAAGTCATGAAGAAAGCAATAGCAACATACTAAACGATCGGGTGCTAAGCTAATGGAATGGGTCATCTCAATCACATCATTCTCCTAATGATGTGATCCTGTTAAGCAAATAACAACTCTTTTGTTTATGGTTAGGAAACATAACCATCTTCGATTGACGAGCTAGTCAAGTAGAGGCATACTAGTGACATTCTGTTTGTCTATGTATTCACACATGTATTATGTTTCTGGTTAATACAATTCTAGCATGAATAATAAACATTTATCATGATATAAGGAAATAAATATTAACTTTATTATTGCCTCTAGGGCATATTTCCTTCAGTTCCCACTTGCACTAGAGTCAATAATCTAGTTCACATCGCCATGTGATTCAACACTAATAGTTCACATCACCATGTGATTAACACCCATAGTTCACATTGTCATGTGACCTATACCCAAAGGGATTACTAGAGTCAGTAATCTAGTTCACATCGTTTATGTGATTAACACCCAAAGAGTACTAAGGTATGATCATGTTTTGCTTGGGAGATAATTTTAGTCAACGGGTCTATCACATACAGATCCGTAAGTATTTTGTGAATTCTATGTCTACAATGCTCTGCACGGAGCTACTCTAGCTAATTGCTCCCACTTTCAATATGTATCTAGATCGAGACTTAGAGTCATCCAGATCTGTGTCAAAACTTGCATCGACGTAACTTTTTACGACGAACCTTTTTGTCACCTCCATAATTGAGAAATATTTCCTTATTCCACTAAGGATAATTTTGACCAATGTCTAGTGATCTACTCTTAGATCACTATTGTACTCCCTTGCTTAACACAGTGTAGGGTATACAATAGATCTGGTACACAGCATGGCATACTTTAAAGAACCTATGGCTGAGGCATAGGGAATGACTTTCATTCTCTTTCTATCTTCTGCCGTGGTCGGGCTTTGAGTCTTACTCAATTTCACACCTTGTAACACAGGCAAGAACTCTTTTTGACTGTTCCATTTTGAACTACTTCAAAATCTTGTCAAGGTATGTACTCATTGAAAAAATTTATCAAGCGTCTTGATCTATCTCTATAGATCTTGATTCTCAATATGTAAGCAGCTTCACCGAGGTCTTTCTTTGAAAAAATCCTTTCAAACACTTCTTTATGCTTTACAGAATAATTATACATTATTTCCGATCAACAATATGTCACACACATATACTTATCAGAAATATTGTAGTGCTCCCACTCACTTTCTTGTAAATACAGGCTTCACCGTAAGTCTGTATAAAACTATATGCTTTGATCAACTTATCAAAGCATATATTCCAACTCTGAGATGCTTGCACCAGTCCATAGATGGATCATTGGAGCTTGTATATTTTGTTAACACCTTTAGGATTGACAAAACCTTCCGGTTGCATCATATACAACTCTTCTTTAAGAAATCCATTATGGATTGCAGTTTTGTTATCCATTTGCCAGATTTCATAAAATGCGGCAATTGCTAACATGATTCGGACAGACTTTAAGCATCGATACAAGTGAGAAAATTTCATCGTAGTCAACACCTTGAACTTTGTCAAAAACCTTTTTCGGCAAGTCTAGCTTTGTAGATAGTAACACTACTATCAGCGTCCGTCTTCCATTTGAAGATCCATTTAATCTCAATGGCTCGCCGATCAATGGGCAAGTCAATCAAAGTCCATACTTTGTTCTCATATATGGATCTCATCTCAGATTTCATGGCCTCAAGCCATTTCGTGGAATCTGGGCTCTCATCGCTTCCTCATAGTTCGTAGGCTCGTCATGGTCAAGTAACATGACCTCCAGAACTGGATTACCGTACCACTCCGGTGCGGATCTCACTCTGGTTTACCTACGAGGTTCGGTAGTAACTTGATCCGAAGTTACATGATCATCATCATTAGCTTCCTCACTAATTGGTCTAGTAGTCACAGGAACAGATTTTTGTGATGAACTACTTTCCAATAAGGGAGCAGGTACAATTACCTTATCAAGTTTTCTACTTTCCTCCCACTCACTTCTTTCGAGAGAAACTCCTTCTCTGGAAAGGATCCATTCTCATCAACGAATTTGCCTTCGGGTCTGTGATAGAAGGTGTACCCAACAAATTCGTTTGGGTATCCTATGAAGACATATTTCTCCGATTTGGGTTTGAGCTTATCAGGATGAAACTTTTTCATATAAGCATCACAATCCCAAACTTTAAGAAACGACAACTTTGGTTTCTTGCCAAACCATAGTTCAGATTGTGTCATCTCGACGGACTTAGATGGTGCTCTTTTAAACATGAATGCAACTGTATTTAATGCATAACCCCAAAACGATAGTGGTAGATCGGTAAGAGACATCATAGATCGCACCATATCTAATAAAGTACGGTTATGATGTTCGGACACACCATTATGCTGTGGTGTTCCAGGTGGCGTGAGTAGTGAAACTATTTCACATTGTTTTAACTGAAGGCCAAACTCGTAACTCAAATATTTTACCTCTGCGATCATATCGTAGAAACTTTTATTTTCTTGTTACGATGATTCTCCACTTCACTCTGAAATTCTTTGAACTTTTCAAATATTTCGGACTTGTGTTTCATTAAATAGATATACCCATATCTGCTCAAATCATCTGTGAAGGTCAGAAAATAATGATACCTGCCGCGAGCTTTAACACTCATCGGATCTCATACATCAATATGTATTATTTCCAATAAGTCAGTTGCTCGTTCCATAGTTCCGGAGAACGGCGTTTTAGTCATCTTGCCCATGAGGCATGGTTCGCAACCATCAGCTGATTCATAATCAAGTGATTCCAAAAACCCATCAGCATGGAGTTTCTTCATGCGCTTTACACCAATATGACCTAAACGGCAGTGCCACAAATAAGTTGCACTATCATTATTAACTTTGCATCTTTTGGTTTCAATATTATGATTATGTGTATCACTAGGATCGAGATCCAATGAACTATTTTCATTGGGTGTGTAACCATATAAGGTTTTATTCATGTAAACAGAACAACAATTTATTCTCTTACTTAAATGAATAACCGTATTACAATAAACATGATCAAATCATATTCATGCTCAACGCAAACACCAAATAACACTTATTCAGGTTCAACACTAATCCCAAAAGTATAGGGAGTGTGCGATGATGATCATATCAATCTTGGAACTACTTCCAACATCGTCACCTCACCCTTAACTAGTCTTTGTTTATTCTGCAACTCCCGATTCAAGTGACTAATCATAGTAACTGAACTAGTATCAAATACTCAGGGGTTGCTATAAACACTTGTAAAGTACACATCAATAACATGTATATCAAATATACATATGTTCAATTTGTCATCCTTCTAATTCGCCAATTACTTGGGGCAGTTCCACTTTCAGTGATCAGTCCCTTTGCAGTAGAAGCACTTAGTCTCAGGCTTAGGACCAGACTTGGGCTTCTTCACTTGAGCAGCAACTTGCTTGCGGTACTTCTTGAAGTTCCCCTTCTTCCCTTTGCCGTTTTCTGGAAACTAGTGGTCTCGTCAACCATCAACACTTGATGTTTTTCTTGATTTCTACCTTCGTCGATTTTAGCATCACGAAGAGCTTGGGAATTGTAACCGTTATCCCTTGCATATTATAGTTCATCACGAAGTTCCACTAACTTGGTGATGGTGACTAGAGAATTCTGTCAATCACTATCTTATCTAGAAGATTAACTCCCACTTGATTCAAGAGATTGTAGTACTCAGACAATCTGAGCACATGCTCACTAGTTGAGCGATTCTCCTCCATCTTTTAGCTATAGAACTTGTTGGAGACTTCATATCTCTCAACTCGGGTATTTGCTTGAAATATTAACTTCAACTACCGGAACATCTCATATGGTCCATGACGTTCAAAACATCTTTGAAGTCCCGATTCTAAGACGTTAAGCATGGTGCACTAAACTATAAAGTAGTCATCATATTGAGCTAGCCAAACGTTCATAACGTCTGCATCTGCTCCTGCAATAGGTCCGTCACCTAGCGGTGCATCAAGGACATAATTCTTCTATGCAGCAATAAGGATAAACCTCAGATCACGGATCCAATCCGCATCATTGCTACTAACATCTTTCAACACAATTTTCTCTAGGAACATATCAAAATAAACATATGAAAACAACAACTCGAGCTATTGATCTACAACATAGATATGCTAATACTACCAGAACTAAGTTCATGATAAATTAAAGTTCAATTAATCATATTACTTAAGAACTCCCACTTAGATAGACATCCCTCTAATCCTCTAAGTGATCACGTGATACAAATCAACTAAACCATGTCCGATCATCACGTGAGATGGAGTAGTTTTCAATGGTGAACATCGCTATGTTGATCATATCTGCTATATGATTCACGCTCGACCTTTCGGTCTCCGTGTTCCGAGGCCATATCTGCATATGCTAGGCTCGTCAAGTTTAACCTGAGTATTCTACGTGTGCAAAACTGGCTTGCACCCGTTGTAGATGGACGTAGAGCTTATCACACCCGATCATCACCTGGTGTCTGGGCACGACGAACTTTGGCAACGGTGCATACCCAGGGAGAACACTTTTTATCTTGAAATTTAGTGAGAGATCATCTTATAATGCTACCGTCAATCAAAGCAAGATAAGATGCATAAAAGATAAACATCACATGCAATCAATATAGGTGATATGATATGGCCATCATCATCTTGTGCTTGTGATCTCCATCTCCGAAGCACCTTCATGATCACCATCGTCATCGGCGCGACACCTTGATCTCTAGCATCATTGTTGTCTCGCCAATCTTATGCTTCTACGACTATCGCTACCGCTTAGTGATAAAGTAAAGCATTACAGCGCAATTGCATTGCATACAATAAAGCGACAACCATATGGCTCCTGCCAGTTGCCGATAACTTGGTTACAAAACATGGTCATCTCATACAATAAAATTTAGCATCATGCCTTGACCATATCACATCACAACATGCCCTGCAAAAACAAGTTAGACATCCTCTACTTTGTTTGTTGCAAGTTTTACATGGCTGCTACGAGCTTAAGCAAGAACCAATCTTACCTACGCATCAAAACCACAATGATAGTTTGTCAAGTTGGTGTTGTTTTAACCTTTGCAAGGACCGGGTGTAGCCATACTCGGTTCAACTAAAGTTGGAGAAACTGACACCCGCCAGCCACCTATGTGCAAAGCACGGCGGTAGAACCAGTCTCGCGTAAGCGTACGCGTAATGTCGGTCCGGGCCGCTTCATCCAACAATACCGCCAAACGAAAGTATGACATTGCTGGTAAGCAGTATGACTTATATCGCCCACAACTCACTTGTGTTCTACTTGTGCATATAAAATCAAACCATAAAACCTAGGCTCTGATACCACTATTGGGGAACATAGTAATTTCAAAAAAATTCCTACGCACACGCAAGATCATGGTGATGCATAGCAACGAGAGGGGAGAGTGTTCTCTACGTACCCTCGTAGACCGAAGCGGAAGCGTTGACACAACATAGAGGAAGTAGTCGTACGTCTTCCCGGTCCGACCGATCCAAGCACCATTACTCCGGCACCTCCGAGTTCTTAGCACACGTTCAGCTCGATGACGCTCCCCGGGCTCCGATCCAGCAAAGCTTCGGGGAGGAGTTCCGTCAGCACGACGGCGTGGTGACGATCTTGATGTTCAACCGTCGCAGGGCTTCGCCTAAGCACCGCTACAATATGACCGAGGTGGAATATGGTGGAGGGGGGCACCGCACACGGCTAAGGAACGATCACGAAGATCAACTTGTGTGTCTTAGGGTGCCCCCTTGCCCCGTATATAAAGGAGCCAAGGGGAGGGGGCGGCCGGCCAAGGAGGGCGCGCCAAGGCGGAGTCCTACTCCCACCGGGAGTAGGACTCCCTTCTTTCCTAGTTGGAGAAGGAGAAGTGGGAAAGAGGAGGAAGAGGGAAAGGAAAGGGGGGGTGCCACCCCCCTCTCCTTGTCCTATTCGGACTAGGGAGGGGAGGGGCGCGCGGCCACCTCTTGCCTCCTTTCCTCTTCTCCCTTAGGGCCCATGTAGGCCCAATAACCCCGGGGGGGTTCCGGTAATCCCCCGGTACCCGGAACGATTCCGATATCCAAATTTAGTCTTCCAATATATCGATCTTTATGTCTCGACCATTTCGAGACTCCTCATCATGTCCATGATCACATCCAGGACTCCGAACAACCTTTGGTACATCAAAATATATAAACTCATAATGAAACTATCATCGTAATGTTAAGCGTGCGGACCCTACGGTTCGAGAACAATGTAGACATGACCGAGACACGTCTCCGATCAATAACCAATAGCGGAACCTGGATGCTCATATTGGTTCCTACATATTCTACGAAGATCTTTGTCGGTCAGACCGCATAACAACATACGTTGTTCCCTTTGTCATCGGTATGTTACTTGCCCGAGATTCGATCGTCGGTATCTCAATACCTAGTTCAATCTCGTTACCGGGAAGTCTCTTTACTTGTTCCGTAATACATCATCTCACAACTAACTCATTAGTTGCAATGCTTGCAAGGCTTATGTGATGTGCATTACCGAGAGGGCCCAGAGATACCTCTCCGACAATCGGAGTGACAAATCCTAATCTCGAAATACGCCAACCCAACATGTACCTTTGGAGACACCTGTAGAGCTTCTTTATAATCACCCAGTTACGTTGTGACGTTTGGTAGCACACAAAGTGTTCCTTCGGCAAACGGGAGTTGCATAATCTCATAGTCATAAGAACATGTATAAGTCATGAAGAAAGCAATAGCAACATACTAAATGATCGGGTGCTAAGCTAATGGAATGGGTCATGTCAATCACATCATTCTCCTAATGATGTGATCTTGTTAATCAAATAACAACTCTTTTGTTTATGGTTAGGAAACATAACCATCTTCGATTAACGAGCTAGTCAAGTAGAGGCATACTAGTGATATTCTGTTTGTCTATGTATTCACACATGTATTATGTTTCCGGTTAATACAATTCTAGCATGAATAATAAACATTTATCATGATATAATGAAATAAATAATAACTCTATTATTGCCTCTAGGGCATATTTCCTTTGTGCAGCTCCTATCGGGATTTGTCGGCACAATCGGGCGGTGTTGCTGGATTTGTTTTACCATTGTCGAGGATGTCTTGTAACCAGGATGCCGAGTCTGATCGGATTGTCTTCGGGGAAGGAATATCCTTCATTGACCGTGAGAGCTTGTGATGGGCTAAGTTGGGACTCCCCTGCAGGGATTTGAACTTTCGAAAGCCGTGCCCGCTGTTATGGGCAGATGGGAATTTGTTAATGTCCGGTTGTAGATAACCTGAAACTTAACTTAATTAAAATGCATCAACCGCGTGTGTAACCGTGATGGTCTCTTCTCGGCGGAGTCCGGGAAGTGAACACGGTGTTGGAGTAATGCTTAACGTAGGTTGTTCTAGGATCACTTCTTGATCATAGTTGTTCGACCGTGCTTTTGCCTTCTCTTCTTGATCTCTTTTGCAAATATGTTAGCCATCATATATGCTAGTCGCTTGCTGCAGCTCCACATCATACCTTTTCCTTACCTATAAGCTTAAATAGTCTTGATCGCGAGGGTGCGAGATTGCTGAGTCCCCGTGACTCACAGATTACTTCCAAAACCCGATGCAGGGACCGATGATACCGCTCCAGATGACATGACCGAGCTCAAGTGGGAGTTCGATGAAGACTCTCGTCGTTACTGTGTCTTTCCTAGATGATCAGTAGTGGTGCCCAGTTGGGGCGATCGGGGACTTTGTCGCATTTGGGGGTTGATCTTTATTTTGATACCGTAGTCGGACCATGAGTGTATTGGATGAATGTAATGACTTATTTATGTATTTATGTGACGTGGCGAGTGTAAGCCAACTATGTACCTTTCCCCTTTATTTATGTACATGGGTTGTTTGCGAAGATTACCTCACTTGCGACATTGCTTTCAATGCGGTTATGCCTCTAAGTCGTGCTTCGACACGTAGGAGATATATCCGCATCGAGGGTGTTACAGCTTTCTATCAAGCTTGATTTCTTCGTAATTCATGTTTGTTTGCAGAAGTTTTGACAATTCTATTCTTCCCTGTTTGTAGTTTGTTATGGGCTCCAAGAGGCACCATAGAGAGATTCCAATGTCCTCGGACATGTCCGGGTGCCCGGGGTCTCCCGTGGCCCTCTGTCCACTCCGGGTGCCTGGCCCCTCTACTCTGCTCGGACTCTGCTCTGACCGGGTGCCCGGGGCTAAAGGCATTTTTCCCTAGATGGTCCGGGTACTCGGGGGTGTGGGCTGACAACGGTCATTTTCCCCATGGGAGTATAAATACCCCCTTCTTTCACCTCCACACTTGCATCTGGTTGCAAGTTTACCCTCCACCATTGTTGACCTTGATCGTGAAGCTTGCTTTCTCTTTATTCCTTCCATGATTCTTTCTTATTTTTAGCGAATAGAAAGAGGAGATCTAGATATGTATTTCCACCAATCCATCTCTCATCTAAGTGAGGGGAACCTCTTGTATCTACATATTGGCCGGAGTTCTTTGGTGTTCTCTCCTCTTTTTTCTTCCTCTCATATTTCTCTATAGCATTAGTTGTTGTGGTAGGATTTGAGAGAGAATGACTCGAGAACTCTATGTGCTCTTGCCTTTGCATTTGGTGCATCGATTTGAGTTCTCCATGGTTATTAGTGGAAGTGAAAGTTGGGTAGCTTATTACTCGGGTGATTCATACCATAGAGCTTGTTCCTCTTGGGTGCTTGGGCGCCCTAGACGATTGTGTTGTCACGAAGCTCAATCATTGTGATGTACCGCTTCGGGCAATCTTCGGGAGCCACCAATTGAGTTGTGGACATTGCCCCAGGCAATTTGTACGAGTTCGGTAACCGCCCTCAAGGGTCTCCAATTTTACGGGGTTTGGTGACCGCCCTCAAGGGTCCCTTAGTGGAGTCATAACACCTTGCATTGTGCGAGGGCGTGAGGAGAATATGGCAAGCCATTGTGGTATTTGGGAACATCTTCGTCTATATGTGTCTCGGTTATCTCTTACCCGAGCCCTTTACTTATGCACTTACTTTGTGATAGCCATCGTGCATCAAGTTATATATTTTGCTATCACATGGTTGTTTAACTTGTTTAGCATAGTTGGTGGTGCACATAGTTGAGCCTAATTTATTTAGGTTTTATGTTTGGTAAATTAAATGCTAGTTTTTTCTGCATTTACTCAAACCTAAACCATAATTGTTTTTAAATAACTTATTCACCCCCCTCTAGGCGGCATCCACGCCCTTTCACTCTTAGTACGAAATAACAGGGGAATGTCACACATATAATTACTTTTTGGAACGTGAGATAAGATATATTATCTTCCACAAATTTTTGAATCCCATGCGAAATAGAGTGACTCACCGGCAAAAAAATCCTAAAAAAATGCTCCATATGAATTCTACTATTATTTAACATCGTGTTTTGTTGCTCATGACTATGTTCTCTATTGGTGTCTTAATCCACCGGGAGTCTATCTGTCATCCGACAATGCCTTTGCATGTCGAGATTTTTATCTTGCAAGAACGTCTATTCTGGTAATTTTTCCACCCTGGTTCGGTGCTCCTCCGTGGGTTGTTTGCTCTCGCTCATCAAATTTCCTAGGGTTTCTACTACATCGATATGGGAGATGATAGTGATTTTAGCAAAGCAGCAAGGAAATCATTTGAAGTCCATCTAGATCATCAGAAATTCCATGAAGAAGTTGTGAAATAATTCGTGTGAAGATGTGGCTCAATTTTACTCGAGGAAAGCCTTAGGAGTCCGAGACGGAAGGCGTCGATTCTTAGCCAGCTCGGTTTGTACGTATCCAGCATTGTAGTGGTGTGGAAAATTTGGTGGCAATGGTGAGAGGCGGTTAAGGGTGAGCAGATGTTGAATCCAGTGAATAGAACTTTGCAATCCAAGCCATTGCATCAAATTACATTAGGGCTGTTGCTAGTGTAGAACTACAGTAAATATCATGGCTAAATATTATAAGCTAAATATTGATGTGGCTTACTTTGAGAATGAATCCGAGGCAGCAGCAACCATGCTCTTGGATGATCATGTGCATGCTATACAAGGAGGTTTTGGTTTCTAAATCATCTCCTCGATGCTACAACAACGGAGGCCATGGCTCTTCAGAAGGGTCTGCATTTTATCGAGAACTCAGGATGTTCTTCTATCATTGTGGAGTCATATTTGTTGGAGCTTATGCATGCCTGCAGTTGTGTCATTGAAATCTGTAGCCATACGCATCTATTCTCACAGATTATTTCCAAAAAACTCACCAAGTTAGATTAGTTTATTTCAAGCATTATCCTTCACGTGCAAATTGGCAACAACCTTGAAGATTGCATCCGCCAATGAGATACATGGCTAACGGTTCATCCCTTCAGCTTGAACTTTTACCTGAACATATTAGGAAGGTGGAGGAAAAGATAGGTGAGAGCACCTCAAAGGGTCTTGCTTCTTCGTTGTGTCTCGTTACCCAACCGGAGGAGAAGGTGGATATGCTAAAGGCTCGCATCATCGTTCTAGAATAAACCAATGAACGTCTCCACCAAGCACTTGCTCGCCACCCTGTGCCTGCTATAGAAAAAAAACCCATGGTAACACCAACTAGAGGGATGAACAAATCTCCTCGGCTTAGAATGTTAAGCTTGGGGAGATTTTGAAGCCCTTGTATCTTTCTTTATCATCATGTGTGTTTACTTTATAGTTTAACTTAATTTGTTCTCATAATAAGTTGAATTGCCAAGTTTCTTTTTTATCATGTTGGAGTCTTTCCAGATGACTAGTGGATATGCATGATGAGAAGTTTTCATTGCTCTTTTGAGATGACTATATTAGATGAAAGATCTAGTTTTAGAACTACTCCATCTTTACTTTCGCATAATTATAAGTCTTCCACATCTCAAGTGTCAATTGAATAGTGAAAGCTAAGAACAATGAGATTAAAGTATGGTTCTGGGACGTAATTCTGAATACAATTTATTAAGAGCAAGAAGCGGGAAAGCCAAAGTTGTCAAAGTGTTGAGAATGATCGTTGAAATTTGCAAGGCTCATTTTTCATTTATCCTGGTAGTAAAGTATGCATAGCTTACGTGTTACAAGTTAAAGATAAATGATTGTGACATGGGAAAATAAGTCCGCTTCCGGAGAGAAGGTGAAAATGAAAAACGCTAAATCTGAAAATAAATCAAGGGTACAAATGCTTCCTAAATAGTAATGAGAGCCCTCGTAACTTGCTCGGTTGAAGTAAAGATAACTTATTGCATAAAGTTTCTATACCTATGTTAATGAATCGATTACTAAAGGAGTGGAAGCTTTCATAACTTTTTTGATGGTAACAATATGCTAGTGTTCATCATGATCTTGTATTTTATGTGAATGTAGACTCGATGCAATGGATTCATTCATTTACATTTATCCTCACCTCATGAACATGATGGCCTTGTTCTTTCAAGTTGCGGACAAGCAAAAATCTAAACTTGGGGGAGTTGGTGACCCAAAATTGCATCACTTTTTTTTACTTTTAGTTATGTGCCATAGTCATAGTATTTGTCAGAATTTTATCGCGTCCACGCACCCTTTTATTTGATTTTTTACAAGGATCTTAACCAAGAAGGAGATCTGTAGCATTAAATGAGGAAACGCATGTATATTGGTGAATATCACATTAATTGACGTCGTGCGAACCTATCATAAAGAGGAACGATCAAATGGAGCAATTCCCAACTAAAACATAGCCTCCATGGAGAGAAGACGGTGCCTGGTACAAGCGCCCCCGCTTGTACCAGCGCTCGTACCAGGTGGTGTTGCCTCCTACTAGTCAACTACTTTATCTTGGTGTTTCAAGTCACTAGGGACATCACTAGAGAGATAAAAAAATCAAGAACCAAGAACACTAGCTAGCCTTCGGAAGGGATCCGGAGGGGTAATAGATAAAAGGGATCGGCCATGCTGTCCTCTCAATCAATGAGACTCTAACATCAATCATCTTCATCCATTCATCCCTTTGTAATACAAAACCCTAAGTTGATCCCTATGTGTATTACTTTGATCATTCGTCCATGATCACCATGATTACCTCTTTGATGATGTTTTTCTTGATGTCCAAGTAAAACCCCCGGTTCTCGGGGATATGGGTGAACCCTAGGATGTTTAGGTGTTGAACAACGATAGGATTCAACATCCTCTTTGTATGTTTATGTTAACAATCTTACCGATTGGGTCAAGTCAACCACTCAACATTTTCCCTTAGGGACGTGAAAGTTATTACTATCGACGAATGGTGGATTTGCGGAGGTAATGCAGTGACACAAAAGATATTTCCCTCGTTTCATGATCACTTGATAGCGGATTATCGAATACCTCCTTAGCTACGTTCACGGAAGATCCTTAATCATCGTTGTCGCAACCTTTTATGGGGAGGAATGGTGGTGGCGTATGTGATACATGGTTGTGGCATGTATGCATGTATCTGTACATGGCTCTACCAACTTACAGAAACATATATAGTGGCTTAGTTCCAAACCTAGAACTGTGCGTTCACATGTGTTACATTAGATACATACTAATAAGGAATCTAGCATTCACATGTGTTACATCAGATACATACAAGTAGGGAATCTAGACTCCCTGAGAATGCTTTACTGCTTCGATTTCATTGGAGCCACTTACCCTCCTTTGCCCTTTTATTCCAATCTAGCACTTTAATTACTTTTAGCCGCCAATCACTTGCAATTCTACAATCTGTGTTTCCCTTTTGCTTTGTATTGTAATTAACTTGTAGACACATCTCTGCAAGCCTCTACAGGAGGCAAAGACCATTTCCTCAAAAAAGCTACAATTGTAGTCTATGCACTTGCAGATCATCACCGCCGAACATGCGGCGGTAGAGCTCCTCAACGGAGCGGCGACAGAGGCGAAAGGTGGGATGGTCACGTAATTGGGAAGTAGGTGGCGCGGGGAGGCTATGGGAGGCAGAGAGGCAACTCGGCATCGGCGAGGGCTCGCTTTGGCTCACCGGTCCGTAGTAGTGGTGGCTGGCGCTTGGCCGTTGGATCAGGCGCCGACGCCCATCTTGAGGTGGGGTTGGATCTAAGGTGGATGGAGAGGGGATTAGGCCTAGGATTTTGGTTCCAAAAAGACAGGGAATGTTTTCCTTGTACACAAGGGCTAGGGGGCTGGATATGTGCAGTAAGGTAGGCCGACTCATTTCGCAAATTTTAATTATAAATAATTTATTAAATAAAGGTTGCAACCAAATATAATTTAGTTAGAGCATCAAACAAACTTTGAATTGAATGGAATTATAAATGTGACTTCTCTAGACCATATCAAGGCCATTCAAAAATAATCAAACTATTTGGACTTCGTTTAATATGTATTTAGAAAATAAATCTGTTTAATGTAATAAATGGGTTTGAACTATGAGTGATAACTAGGATTGGGCAAAAATAGTGAAATAATTGAGATAGCTCCCAAATATCACAAAAAGACCATATGCAAAGTGTGAAGGTGGGCCTCAGACTAAAACACCAAAATGGAGAAGGGTTTACTTATTCACCATTTAGCAAAATAGCAAAATAAAATATCTAATGAGTAATTTAAATAGTGTCCAATCTATATCCGTCCATCAGTGATGCTAATATACATGATCACTGGCTTGACGAAATACGAAATAGGTTAAATACGCTTATAAGGGTGGAATCGTCTGCCTTATTACAGCCGCATTGTCCATGTATAAATTGCATTATTTCTAATGGCAAACACTTTCTTGTTTGCAGGTCGCTTTTCGTTGTACACACCTACTTTGTATGTGATCTACGATGCATCGAACATAGTACCAACTGTTGCTTAAGATGGTGCGTACGAGTTTGGAGGGAGGTGGTCACGGAGGTTTTTACCCAACATTAATAGCAACATGATCTTTAGATTGGTCCACTTTCTCCTATGATATAGACTTAGTGTGGGTCCCATAGGATTTCACCGCTGCCATTGTGTCGTTATACCTTTTTATTTTTGTTGAACTTGTTTCTGTAGGCTGTGTGCATAGCTATTCAGAGGCCGGATATCGCTTCATATGTATGTTCCACTTGATGCTACATTTTGAGTTAATAAAAGCATCATTTGTTGAAAAGATGGTTTTGCATTTAAAATTGCACTATGTAGGTATAGGATAAAATGCTATGCTTGGAAGTTTGAAACAGTCCATTAGTCTTGATAGGACATATATTTGGAAAACTAAAAGCCTACGAACTCCTACGAAATTCATCAATTCAAAAGGCCAAAGAGGTTTTCAAAAAAAAAATCCGCATTCCAAATTGGGAAGAGCTGACCTGCGTAACCACCGGTAGGATAAATATAAACCGGAGCTAGCTGACACGGATTCAACTATCAACTGTTGCATTGGCTTCCCGCCAAAAATAATATTTGTTGCATTAGCATCACACAGTCTACAACTCTACGCAGAGAGTGAGACAGAGTAGATAAATACGGGCACATGATCCGCGGTCCCATCCCCATGTGTCGTCTCTCCCTCTCTTAATTGCAGCAGCTACTTTCTACCTCACGCCGCCCCCGTTTCCCTCCATTACCACGGCAGCTCTACTTTCTCTCTCTACAGTACAGCTCGCTCGAGCTCATCTCCTTCCTCAGTTCGTTCGTCTCCCGTGTGGGGTTCCAATGGGCAAGAAAGGCCTCACCTCCATCTTCTCCAAGCTCCCCGCCGGCGCCGACGAGCCTTCTCCGCCGTGGCCGTGGCCGTCGTGCCGGAATCCACAGACGGCCTCCTTCCGCGAGGAAGAACGCCGCCGGCCCTGCAGAACCGCCGCCGCCGTCAGCAGGAGCCCCGCGGCTGCGGCGAGGCTCATCCACGGCGGCGCCGGGGAAATGTACAAGACGGTCAACTCCGTCTACCAGCTCGACTACATCTCTGCCGACGGCTCCTGCTTCGACGACGAGGAGGAGGAGGAGGAGGGGCAGGGCGTGCTTGAGCTGGATGACGATGACGGTTTCTCGACGACGACCGCGTCGGAGGAGTGGTCGGAGGCGGTGATCCGCAGCCTCGGCCGCACGTCCACCGACCGCTTCTTCGTCGACCCTCCGGGCCCGGCGTCCAACTCCATCTTGGCGCTGTCGCCTGGGAAGCAGTCGGCGGCACAAGCGGATGAGGCCGAGGAGAAGCCGCAGTCGGAGCCGATTGCGTCGACGTCGCTGGTGGAGGAGAGCGTGGCGGTGGCGGTGGACTCGGAGGACCCGTACGGGGACTTCCGGGCGTCCATGGAGGAGATGGTGGCCGCGCACGGGCTGCGCGGCTGGGAAGCGCTGGAGGAGCTCCTCGTGTGGAGTGTGGTACCTCCGGATCAACGGCAAGCACAACCACGCACTCATCGTCGGCGCCTTCGTCGACCTCCTGGTCGGCCTCGCCGCGCCGCTGGCGTCGTCCTCTTCTGCCGCGCCAACCACCACCACCACAGCGACGACGATGACGACCACCAGCGCCAGCGGCGGCAGCGGGAGCACCGCCAGCACCAGCACGTCCAGCAGCACATGTGGCTGCGAAGGCGACGTCACTCCCGCCACCACAACGACAGAGGAGCAATGCGGCGATCGGAACGGCGACGCCTCGCGCTCGCCTGCTTCATCAAGCCATAGCCTGCAGGGCAAGGACGAGGAGGACCTCGCCGGCGACAAGGCAGGTGACGACGATCTTAGCATCACCAGAAGTGCACATTAGCTTCTTGGTTAGTCAACCGGCAAAACGTCATCGGTTTTCTTTTCTTTGAGATCTCGAAAGTTCTACGGCGGCCCTGTTTGATTAGCGGCCCGCTTGGAAGGCCGGAATTTCACAAGAATTTGTGCTCCCTGTTTTCACCAAATTCTCGTGAAATTTTCGCTTTCCGAACAATCGCAACAAAATTCATGATAATGCTTGCTTGTTTGTTCATCTCTCCTTCAATTTTTAAAAAAATGCTGATACCACATACGGAGTATTTACAAATATTTTGGAGGTATAACGTTGGAGCCTGGAGGGATCCAATGTACAGTATGACGCATTAGTTGTAGGCTCCTCTAAACAGGAGTACTTACTTGAAATCAATACTGTCGCAAGCTTAAACATACGAATTTGACAATGTACTTTGTGTAAGTTGCATGTCATATATTATTGCTCTAATATTTGGTCAAAGCTAGCCTTGAAAAACGTATTAGGCCCTATATAGATGGAAGGAGGGAGTACATTCATTCATTCATCCATGATCCATCAATTACTGCGAGTTGCTACTGATGAGGCACCGACCGCTGGTTAACGTGAATCAGAAATAAAGCTGCAGATTTCGGCGGTGCAAATACGCGCACAGCGACGTGCTGGTGGGCAGGGCAGGTCGATGCACAGACATATTTAATGCGTACAGCACCACAAGCCAATCAATTTGATCAATGTACACACATACATGTGCCTGCGTACACATGCACGCTTGGCAGTAGGACTAACCACCACTGCTACGTCTACGTGGTGATGTGATTAGACGACGAAGTACGTGTACCTAATTTCGTTGTTCTCCGTCTGGGAAAGAAAAAAAAACACGAAGTACGTGAACAGCAGAAAGCCGGTGCTAGTGGTACACGTAGTATTGATTAGCAGGCGAGACGAGAGGCCGACGTTGCGTCGATGACAGGTCGCCGTCGATCGTGGCGGTAGCGTGTGATGACTGATCGCACAGGGCTGGGCGGCGAGTTTGAATGCGGTCCATCTCTTCGGTGCCCCTCCCTGTATTCCGTGCACCCCCATGCTTTTCTCCTCAAGATATAAATGGAGTACTGATGGTCAGTGTCGGATTTCGGGTTCCGGCAAATCCTTAAGGTTCGAACACTGGTGTGCGTGCGAATAATTCGCCTTTTTTTTACCTGCGCCCCTTCGCCTCGCTAAGATCTAAGCTGTGGAAAGAACAATACAAGAGACATAGGGTTATACTGGTTTGGGCCACCGTTGTGGTGTAATACTCTACTCCAGTGTGTGGTGTGGTGGATTGTCTCTTGGGCTGATAATGATGAGCAATATAAGGAAGAACAACCTCGCGAGGGTCTGTTCCTGCCTGGGGCGACGAACTGCTAGGAGGAGTTCAGTCACCCTTCTCTCTCTCTTCTCCAATTCCCCCCCCCCCCTGCTACCCTGGGGTGGCTAGTCCTATTTATAGGCAAAGGCCCTGGGCCTCTTTTTAAATATTGAGCGGGAAGGGCGTCAAGAATTGGCCATTTTGGAAGGGAACATCTGGTACACTTATCCTGACTAAAGTTGGTCCTCGCCTGCCAAAGACTCTGGTGGTGACGCTGGCTTGGGCTCCACAATGACTTCTTCCCTGCCGTTGGACCGGTCTTGGTCTCGTTGCACCGAAACGGGTGTCTTTGCTTGATGCTCTCGCCTGCGCTTGCTCCCTTTACACCAAAGAGGAAAGGAGGACACTGCGCGGGCTGGCGCCCGCCTGGCGCCCTTGGTCGTCATGGCTTGCGTCACGGGCACCTCGTGAGGTACCCCGCCTTGATATCTCCGCCTCCTCGCGAGCCAATCTGATGAGACCGTGCCTGAGGAAGCTCCGTGTCGTCCGCCCCGCGAGGCTTGGCCCCTCGCGAGGGTCTTGAGTCTGTGTTGATGAGGACGGGTCGTGCTGGGTCCCCTTTGAGCCACGCCGCAGGCCGCAGGCAGGCAAGTCTGGGGACCCCCGTTCCCAGAACGCCGACAGTAGCCCCCGGGCCCAAGGCGCGCCCGGATTTGGCCGTGCAGGGAGGCGAAAGGGCAAGAGCGAAGGGCCGCGGGCCCTAACAGCCTGCGGCCTTGGGCGCCGCGTGGCGGTTGACTGGACATGGACGTCTCCACTTCCTCATGGCGCCTCGGCAACTGCACGGATTATACAAGTCTCTGCATGCAAAGCGGGTCATGATTACCTGCGATCGTGGAGGTCGGTGGTTGGCCTTCGCCGGCCATAAGTACGGAACGACGCGTGCCCTTCCAGTCCATCCCTTCTTGCTTCTCCTTCTTCATCATGGCCCCGTCGAGGAGGTTCTCGACCGCAGAGAAGGGGAAGGCTCGCCAGGTTGAGCCTGCCTCTCCCCCGCCCAAGCGCGGCCGAGGGCGCCCTCGCAAACATCCTGTGGCCACCACGGCAGCTCCCCGCGGCCGTGGAGACGATTTCCAGCACGGTGACGGGCGGATTGCTGCGGCCGGGGGGCGCACTTCGGTCGGGCGTCCCCCTAGGCCGCGCTTTCGCGCTGCAAAGGTGCTGCCGGAGTTTGTTGTGTGGTCGGCGGAGCCGACTAGCACCCGGCTTCAACTTCCTCGCTTCCTCCTCGGCGAGCTCCCGGCCGACGCCCCGGGCGTCCTCTGGCTTCAGGCAGACGGCTGCTGCAGCCGGGCCTCATGGGCTTCACTGAAGGTCTCCGCAGCCGGGAGCCTGGCCTTGACCCACGGTTGGCAGACGTTTGCCTGCGCGCGTGGCCTGAGCCGTCGATGCACTCTACACTTCAAGTTTGTCGACGATGCCACCCTCTACGTGAGGGTGTTTGGGGAAGATGGTCGCCGCGCAGGGTGCTGCCCTGAGGACGACGACCACGGCCGGGAACCCAGCCCCGGCGATGATGGAGAGGACAGCGCTCGCGTGATTGGCGACGCTCAGGGTTCCCCAAGTTTCACCGGCTCTTCTTCAGGCGGCGACTCTTCTAGCGATGGCCGCGGTCAGCCTCCACGTCGTCGTACATGCTTGGGAGGTGGTAGCGTGTCTGCCCGCCGTCGCGTTTCGGTGAAGCGTGAGAGGGAGTCTGCCTGAGCCCCAGAGGCAGCTCGAGCCTTCCCTGCAGGCCGGTGTGAGGCGAGCTGCGCCTGATTTGTTCTTTCTTTTCCTTTTTCCTGCGTAAAAAGACAGTAGCTGGAGCCCCGCGGGGGCGTGTTTGGGTTATTGCTGTTAATCATCGCTTTGCTTCCGTTATTGTGCCTTCCGGCTACGTGCCCGCGCGTGGATAGTTCCTGACCCCAGCCATGGGGGGCGACCGACCCAGGCCCTGTGTTCGTGTCGCAGTGCCCGTGGGGCACGGACTGGAGGGGTGCTCCTGTAATGGACCCAGGTCGTGAAGCCTTTGAACGACTAGGACAGGAACACTCGCGAGGGCGCTCGGCTGCCCCCCTCGTGAGGCCTTGCATAAAAGAAATCAAGGCAGGAGAGTGAAAAAGTCGAAGAACCACGAGCCAAAGACGGCAATAGATTCAATAAAACTTCGAGTGAGAATGAACAAGCCAACTGCGGAAAGCAAATGAAAAAGCCGCGTCCAACACCTAATCTAGTCTTCGACGTCTTCTCACCAGCGCGGAGCTAAGTGCTGCCACTGGGCGTGAGAGGGAGCCCCAGGGCCTGAGGCCGGCGCTCCTGAGACTCCGGGGCATGTACAGCCCCAACTCATTATTACGTGAGAGTGTCACGGGCGGCGACCTTCACAGGCGTTGGCCTTCTTCACAGGCTTCGGGCCTTTCTTGGGGGAAGCAGGCTTCACGGGCGTTTGCCCTCTTCACAGGCTCCGGACCCTTTCCAAAACGCGACAGCTTCATAGGCATTCGCCTTCTTCACAAGCTCTGGGCCTTTTCCAAAACGCGACAGCTCCATAGGCATTCGCCTTCTTCACAGGCTCTGGGTCTTTTCCAAAACGCGACAGCTTCACAGGCATTCGCCTTCTTCACAGGCTCTGGGCCTTTTCCAAAACGCGACAGCTTCACAGGCATTCGCCTTCTTCACAGGCTCTGGGTCTTTTCCAAAACGCGACAGCTTCACAGGCATTCGCCTTCTTCACAGGCTCTGGGCCTTTTCAGGGGTAGAACCTCCGGAGGTGCTGGATGTTCCATGCGTTCTGGACCGGCACCCCCTCCTAAGTCTTCAAGCGCGCGGAGCCGGGCCTGGAAACATGAACAACCTTAAACGGGCCCTCCCACATGGGAGAGAGCTTGTGCAATCCCTCCCTGGAGAGAACCCGCCTGAGCATGAGGTCTCCTACCTCGAGAGTTCTGGGGCGGATGTTGCGGCAGTGATATCGTTGCAGTGCTTGTTGGTACCTCGCCGCTCGCAGCGCGGCTTCTTGGCGACGTTCCTCCCCCAGCACGAGGTCCATCCCCTGCATGCCGTCCTGCTGTGCCTCATCGAACGCCAGGACCCGCGCGGAGCGACGTCTGACCTCGTGAGGGAGGACCGCTTCGGCTCCGTAGACCAGGATGAACGGGGTCTCTCCAGTCGGCTTGGTCGCGGTTGTGCGGATGGACCACAATACGGACTGAAGCGCGTTGTACCAACCTCTGCCGCAGGCCTCTAGCTTCTTCTTGACCGTCCTGGTCTTGAGGCCCCTCAGGACCTCTGCGTTGGCTCGCTCGGCCTGGCCGTTGCTTCGGGGGTGCGCCACCGAAGCGTAGCATATCTGCGTTCCAAGGTTAGCACAGTATGTTTTGAAGATGTTACTGGTGAACTGCGAACCGTTGTCTATGATGATGCGGTTCGGCACCCCGAACCGGCTCACGATGCCCCTGATGAACTTGACCGCGGAACCCGCGGGGATGGTGCGGACGGCCTCTACTTCAGCCCACTTGGTGAACTTGTCCACGGCGACGTAGAGGTAGCGGTAGCCCCCTGGCGCCCGAGGAAACGGGCCCAGGATGTCCAGCCCCCAGACTGCGAATGGCCACAAAAGGGGTATAGTCTGCAGGCCTCCTGCCGGCTGATGGATCTGCTTGGCGTGGAACTGGCAGGCCTCACAAGCTTTCACCCGTTCGACGACGTCATTGAGTGCGGTGGGCCAATAAAACCCACTGCGGAACGCCTTGCTGACGAGGGTCCGTGATGATGAATGATGTCCACAGTCTCCGCCGTGTATATCTTCCAGCAGTTCCTTTCCTTGCTCCCTGGAGATGCAGCGCAGGGATACATCGTTTGGTCGCTTCCGGTAGAGCTCTCTATCCTTGATGCAGTATGCCGTGGCCTGCCGTGCCACACGCTCCGCTTCCTCCTCCTTCTGCGGCAGGGTCCCTTGTGTTAAGTAACTCCGGAGCTCCGTGATCCAGCACCCCTCCTGAGGTTCCATTGTCAGGAGCAGGCGTGCTCCTGAGGCCGGGCCACAGACCGGGGCTCCCGAGGCAAGTGGCTGGGGGAGCTCCTCCCGAGGCTGAGCCGTTTTTCACAGTCACGGTAGGGCTGAGGGCTTGAAGAGCCGCTCCTCAAAGACGCCAGGCTCCTGAGGTAACCGCCTGGATGCCCGTTTGGCGATGTCGTCGGCCTCCTGGAAGCCCCCAGCCCCCTTGTCCTGATGGCGGTCCTCGTTTCTCTTTGGTTGCGGTGGCAGCGGAGGGGGGCCTGCGTTGCCTTGCAGGCGATCCTCGCGAGGCTGATCCCTCCAGTCTCTCTCGCGAGGCGGGTCTTGCCAGCGATCCTCGCGAGGTCGATCGCGCCACCCCTGGCGCGGGCAGCGGTCTTCCCAGCGTCCTGCGTTCCTTACTCCTCCTCGACCGTAGCCCCGGTCACCACGGTCGGGACGACGGCCGATCCTTCCTTCTCGCACGGCTCGGAGCTCTTGACACTCGTTGGTGTTGTGGGTGTGGAAGTCGTGGTACACACAGTATCAACTGCCCTTGGGAGGTTCGGGCTGATCTCTGCCTCGCTTGGTGTCTGGTTCGGCCGCGAGCACGGCAGCCCCCTTGCGCTTCACATCCTTGGCCTTGGGCTTCTTCTCTTCTGGGTCTGCGGCAGGCAGCTCGAGGAGGGAGAGACGCCCTTCCTCAGCCCCGACGCACTTGGTTGCCAAGTTGAACAACTCCAAGAAAGTGCACAGGTCTTCATGCATCGTCAGCTCCTCCTTCATCTTGACATCGCGCACGCCGTCGGAGAAGGCTGAGATGGTGGCCTCCTCGGTCATCTTGGGAATCTTGAGGTGTGCGTTGTTGAAGCGCTGGATGTACTTCTGCAGGGTTTCTCCGGGTTGTTGCTTGATGCGGCACATGTCACTCACGGCGGGTGGCCGATCGCGAGTACCTTGGAAGTTGGCGATGAAGCGGGTGCGAATCTCGTCCCAGGAGGAGATCGTGCCTGGAGCTAGGTTCAGGAGCCAGGTACGGGCCCCGTCCTTGAGCGCCATGGGAAACCAGTTCGCCATGACCTTCTCGTCTTCGTTGGCAGCTTTGATGGCCATCTCATAGAGCTGGAGGAACTCCGCAGGGTCGGCCGTGCCGTCGTAACGAGGAGGTAGGTCTGGCTTGAACTTGCCGGGCCATGCGATGCTGCGTAGCTCGGTGGTGAAGGCGCGACAGCCTGCTGTGGCCACGGGAGGCCTTGGGTGACGGAGAGCTTGGTCTTGCATGTCCCCACGCGCTGCAGCTGGGAGCAGCGCGGGGTCTTGACGTGCGGGAGCAGGAGCATGGTCGCGACGTGCTGGAGCAGGGAGTGCCCGGGCAGCTTCTTGCGGGCGAGGGACTTCTTGGCAGCTCTGCTCTTGCCGCGCTGGCACCTGACGGAGCGGGTTCCGCCCAGGGGCCACGCGCCTTGGAGCCATGGCGCCTTCTTGAGGAGGAGGCGGCCGGGGCGCCGCCGGAGCTTCGTCACCCGCGCGGGGTGGGGTGCGGTGCAGCGGAACGGACGGCGCAGGAGAGCCCCCTGCGGTGCGGACGAGCTCGGCGACGCGGTCGAGCCATTCTTCATAGACATCGTCGACGGAACGGTAGCGCAGGAGCTTGTTTGCCGCGATGAGCGCAGCTCGAGCCTCCATGGGCGCGCGGAGCGCGCGGGACAAAGAACCAGCTGGGGTGAGCGAGAGAGTAGCGGTGCGGCCGTCTTGCCGCACAGACGGATGCTGAGACGACGCTTGCTGCTCGTCCCCCGCCGGGCCGGTGGCGGTGTTGACGGCAGGTGACGGGGAACGGCGAGGACGCCCGCCGACAGGAGCCGTCTGGGCGATGTGGGAAGCGAGAGCGGCCCGGCGCTCGGCGCGGGCCCGACGAGCGTCAGACATGGACGCGATGGTCGGAGGAGAACGGGGTGGTGGAAGACGAATTCCGGCGCACACCTACCTGGCGCGCCAAATGTCGGATTTCGGGTTCCGGCAGACCCTTGAGGTTCGAACACTGGGGTGCGCATGGAGAATTCGCCTTCTTCCTACCTGCGCCCCTCCGCCTCGCTAAGATCTAAGTTGTGGAAAGAACAACACAAGAGACATAGGGTTTATACTGGTTCGGGCCATCGTTGTGGTGTAATACCCAACTCCAGTGTGTGGTGTGGTTGATTGCCTCTTGGGCTGATGATGATGAGCAATACAAGGAAGAACAGCCTCGCGAGGGTCTGTTCCTGCCTGGGGCGACGAACTGCTAGGAGGAGTTCAGTCACCCTTATCTCTCTCTCTCTTCTTCGATTTCCCCCCCTGCTACCCTGGGGGAGGCTAGTCCTATTTATAGGCAAAGGCCCTGGGCCTCTTTCTAAATATTGAGCGGGAAGGGCGCCAATAATTGGTCATTTTAGAGGGGAACATCTGGTACACTTATCCTGACTAAAGTTGGTCCTCGCTGCCAAAGACTCTGGTGATGACGCTGGTTTGGGCTCCACAATGACTTCTTCCCTGCCGTTGGATCGGTCTTGGTCTCGTTGCACCGAAACGGGTGTCTTTACTTGATGCTCTCGCCTGCGCTTGCTTCCTTTGCACCAAAGAGGAAAGGAGAACACTGTGCGGGCTGGCGCCCGCCTGGCACCCTTAATCGTCATGGCTTGCGTCAAGGGCACCTCGTGAGGTACCCCGCCTTGATATCTCCGCCTCCTCGCGAGCCAGCCTGATGAGGTCGTGCCTGAGGAAGCTCCGTGTCGTCCGCCCCGCGAGACTTGACCCCTCGCGAGGGTCTTGGGTCTGTGTTGATGAGGACGGGCCGTGCTGAGCCCCTTTAAGCCACGCCGCAGGCCACAGGCAGGCAAGTCTAAAGACCCCCCATTTTCAGAACGCCGACAGTCAAGATCTCAAAGTGCCTCCTGGCAGATGCGTGCCCGTGCAAATTTCCGACAATTTCCTAGTATCTCTTACTGGTATCATTATCCGAGGATCCTTACCGCCGTGCAGTTCAACCTTATCGGTGGATTGCTAAAACTGTACTATTCAGTTTCGAGACCACATTATTACCTTCATCAGCGTGTCGTCGTCCTGAAAATGCCCAGACCGTTTTTGAATCGAACTCGGCTGAACAGTGCTACTCCGAAACCCGCGCATGTTGGGACGCCGAAACGGTCAAACAATAAGCGGCTCCTGCTTTGCAATCGATCGATCCCCGTGCAGTGGACGGAAAAAGAGAGATTCTTCCCTGGACAACGCACGCTTCCACTGCACCGCAGGGCTTGGCACTATGTGGCCGAACCTTCTAAACCGTCTGTATCCGTGTATACACTTGTTAATCTTGGGCGATGCGTGCCCGCTTATCTCTCATTTTAAGGTACTCGTCTGGCGCTTATTTTACGTTGTCCTAGACTGACCGAAATTTTCGTACTGGCACTATCTATGCAGGAATCAAGATTCATGGTAGTACTCCGTGGTGTACCACACTTCATATCACCGAGATAGAATGCAATCAAAACAGTGGGCCGTGCTAGTGATAGTGGTACTTCCGGCTTGGCCTTTCCGTTCGAAAATATACCGGGGAGTAAAACTGTAATATTCGTCTTGGTCAAACAGATTATGGACAGGGTAGAAGCACGTAGCACTAACGTTTGAGAAACCTAAGGTATTTTGTTCACATGAAATAATAGAAACCGAAGCTGCAGTGGCGGGAGTAAAACGGCGGTTAAAAACCAAAGATCCAATTTTTTTTTTTGAGACACCAAAGATCCAATTAATAGGCTTGCCATAGAGTAAAGATCCAATTAATAGGCTTGCCATAGAGTGCGCGCGAGAGGGCGATTTGCCCGGCCTGCATGCCTAGCCTACAACAGCATCGGGTTCAGGGCATTTGAGCCTTCCAAGGGCGGACATCATCGATCCACCACCATTTGTTGTCATTGTTGTTGGTGCATCCATCCATGAATTCCCTAGCACCGCACCCGGGTCGGCCGGCCCCTATTCCGGTGCCGCATTTAAGACCGCCAAGCTCAAAACGGAGGCTGTTGTTACAAGACCTCAGCCATGTGAGCGTGAAGCTCTACTCCTGGTAGTACCGTGGATCTTGCGAGAAGGACATGCACAGCGACGATTCAAAACTTGTGAGCAGAGTGAGTGAACTCCACGCTTGAGTTGGAAGTCAATGCAGCGATCTTGTCCAGTTAATGCGCTGATGCAATGGGGATTCGTAATTTATTAGCGTGATTAATTAATGGGGCCCGGCCGAGACGGCGGGCTGAACATGAATACTCTTTTTTTTTTTAGACAAGCTGAACAGAACTCCACTACTCGTACTCTACACTAGACTACACTACACTCTGGATGGGCCGAAACTTGACGGCCCTAACGAGCAACCTTGTCCTCCCCACAAAACAAAATCAATCTGAAACATGGATGCAAAGAGAGCTGAGCCCAGTTAAGGCCCAGTTATTTTTACTCAAAAAACAGTGGCCCAGTTATTTTTGTTCAAAAGGAAAAGTTAAGGCCCAGTTTCAGAAACCGGTGCTTCTTGTACAGCGTCCATGCGCTGCTTGCTCCGGAAAACTAGGAATTTCCTATTTTGAGTGAGGATAAAATGGAAGCTACGGTGCATCATTAGAGAGATCAATGGTCGGAGGACTATGCTTAATAGCTCTCGTTTTGTTCACGAACGAATAAATTTCACTTGAGGGTCATAGCCTTGCATAGCACGCTACTTCTTTGGGCATAGATTGCCATGTCTGGCTTGTTCTCCCTTATGACCCTATCACTGTATCGGTAAACTCACTGATTTCTTATTAATAAAGAGCGTGTGTTTGCCTAAAGAAAAATCTCCAGTGAATGCTCTCTTAACCGAGCAGGCCCATGTACAGACCCCTTCAACCGATTTTGTGAAGCTTCTAGGAGCATCAAGACAGGTTTTTTCCAATGTTTTTACTGGCTTTTCACTAAATTTTTCTTCCTTTTATTTTTTCCTTTTGTTAACTACTCCATCTGTTCCTACATATGTAGTCCATATTGGAATCTCTAGAAAGACTTACATTTAGGAACGGAGGAAGTATATATAAAAAATGTGAACATTTCCTAAAAAAACGTTCAAATTGGTGAATATTTCCTAATATTCATGAATATTTTTTAAAACTTGTCTATAATTTTTGAATTCGCCAAAAACGAATTTTTCATTATTTTTAAAATTCATCATTCGTTCAAATCCACAAAAAATTATAAAATTCATGAATATTTGTAACATTTCGTGAAAAAATATCGAATTTATGAATATGTTTTAACTTGTGAACTTTTGTTGAATGTATGATTTTTTTTGTAAAAAAAATGATAGTTGACTTTTCCAGTATATTAGGGGATGCCTTTTTTTCACTGGAGTGCGTGAAAGAAAAAAAAGAGCAAATCAAAGTAGTATAGCTTCAAGCGCTAGCACCACATGGGCCAGCCCATATAAGCGCCTTCAGGTGCTATGGTGGCGAACTAGCGCCTGAAGGGCTTTATAGGAGTTCCCGAGAAAATGATACGCAGACAATCTGCAGTTTTCTTTTTGAGGGACAGACAATCTGCAGTGTTGTTATCCATGCATGTTGGTTTGGGTGACCCTTATCGGAATCTTTATATTTATGTTTCATTGCGTTGGATGTTGTTGTATGGCCCACTCTATGATTGTTTGCTTTATTTATATATAAAGTTGAGCATATGCCTTTTTCTTTATGAAAATGATTCATCAAGATTGGTATGGTGAATCGCACATGTACCCACGATTCCACGAGAATTTCACTGGTTGTCAAATTTACATGTGTTCTTTTTTTCATCTCTACTTTTATACAGTTAGAAATACAAGGCCCCACTTTCAGTATCTTAAGCCCCCGATAACCTCTGGCACAGTTTTACCCACCCCACGAACTAGCATTGGTGCCATATTTTTGAACAATAAAGGGGAGGGGAGAGGGGAGGATCCCACCTAAATGCATTACTCAAAGAACAGTTGCCTCCGCTTCAAACCTAGGATGTGCTAGGGCTAAGGATAGCCACCACCAATGGCGGAGCTTGAGCAAGATCTTTGGGGGGGCCAAATGAAATATATAGGCTAGTGAGGGGGTCAAACATGCAAAATTTAACAATCTAAATTATTTCCCTAATATTTTTATGCCTACATGTGCTAATCTTGGGGGGGCCACAGCCCCCCCAGCCATGCACTAAGCTCCGCCACTGGCCACCACCACTTCGAGCACCGCCCGCATCCGACGGATCACCCTCTGTGGTGTTTCCATTACTGGATAGATATTGTAGCTTGGACCAGCCACCAATGTTGTGCTCGCGCCATGCTTTACTTTTTGCCCATCATCTCTCAACATTTTCATCCTAACACTGCATTGAACCGTGTAGCTCGCCCCATACCGCTACGCTCTTCAGCTCAAGCTCCACCCACCCTCACCAACGACCTTCTGCTCAAGCATTAGTTCTTGCATCCTACGTCCTGAGAAAAGGTCTCGAGGTAGAGCTTGAGGTTTGGGATTCTTGCACCATTGAGCTCGACGAATGTGGGAGACCGGGAGAAATTGACCCATGCGCATCCGACCTTGCTCTGATAGAGCTTTGACGAGCCTAAATCAGCGAGTTCGATCAAAATGTTTCACAGTGATAGTGAATTTTTGGATTTTTGTAGTGTCATGTACGTGAGGCTTGCTCCGGTGCACCCCCCTAACTCAATTTCCTAGGGGTATTCTTGACCCCCGCCATCTATTTTTTTCTCCGGCCCGCCGCTGCCCATATCCAAGCCCCGTAGCCCATATCCAAGCCCCGTATAACCCGTATGACCCATATGTATGTATACGGTGACATCCCAAAAAAAAAGGATGACACGACCCCACGACCAGGTAGGACCTGCCGACAGCCGATCCATCAATCACGCAGCTCCATCATTCACGCAGCTCCTCCATCATTCTGGTGAGGTTCTTTAGGAATATCGGCGGCGGCGATCTTATCATCGTCGATCTCGTCCGAGAGCGCGCGCGGCACCATCGTCAACCTCCAGCGCTCGCAGGTACCGCATCTCGTTTCCTCACGTTTGTCTCGCTCGCGGCAGCATCAAACGAACTGCCGCTGTTTTCATCATAGTGGTTAACCTAGCGGGGCGGGTAACCTAGCTTTCTAGCGGTCCAGGCCATCGCAGATCTTGTTCTGGTAGTGCTGCTCGTCGTGATATACATAGTGATCACGCGGGGTAAAGTGGGTTTCTTCTTTCTAGGGTTAACCTAGCGTCGGTTGCCGTCGGTTGTGTGCACGACGGATCCGTTATTTGATGCGGCGGCTTAACTAGGTATCCGGCGATCCAAAGTAATCACGACTGGTGCCGTGGGCTAGGAATCCGGCGGCGCATGTTATCACGGGTAGCGCAGCTTCTCGCGATCCAAAGTGATCACGTACTAGATTCGTGGGACGTACCTTAACACCTCTCGGTGTGGAGAGGGGGAGGATCCATGGCTGATCAGAGGTCGTTGGCGTCGGTTGTGTGCACGATCTGAACGCCCTCAGTTGGGGCGCTCTCCGGTTGGGGTAGTTTATTTAACATCCGTGGTCGTGCGCTAGGTGTTGTATATGTCAGCATTGATAATGTTTGCACATGCGATGATACATATTAATTGTTGTAGGAAATGGCGGACGATGAGTTAACTGATATGATGTATGACATGGAGTTTGGAGAAGTGATGAAAGACTGGATAGAAGATTGGTCAGATGATGAAAATTCAGATCGTGGAGATAGGTCAGAGAATGGGAACGTATTGGAAGATCTTAATGTGAGTCGCATTATCATGTTGTAATTTTTTGGTGGCATACGACAATATTATATTTTGAAAATTTATAGATGGATGAACATGATGATGGTCAGGAAAACAATGAGCATGATGATGGTGAGGAAAACAACTCGGAGATCTCGAATGAGGATTACATTAGTCAGGTATGTGTAACACCCCGGATGTAACTTTCCCAATTTGTACTCCAACTCTTGCCGTTTCCGACGTTAAGTTAATTTATTTTCTCGGGTTTGGGTCTTTGTCTCCGTGTGTTGTTATCGTTGTCATGCATGTCATATCATGTCATCATGTGCATTGCATTTGCATACGTGTTCATCTCATGCATTCGAGCATTTTTCCCGTTGTCCGTTTTGCATTCCGGCGCTTCGTTCTCCTCCGGTGGTCATTTCTAGCTTTCTTCCGTGTGTGGGGATTAAACATTTCCAGATTGGACCAGGACTTGCCAAGCGGCCTTGTTTTACTACCGGTAGACCGCCTGTCAAGTTTCGTATCATTTGGACTTCGTTTGATACTCCAACGGTTAACCGAGGGACGGAAAAGGCCTCGTGTGTGTTGCAGCCCAACACCCCTCCAATTTGGTCCAAAACCCACCTAAGCCTTCTCCATCATCTAGACCGTTCGATCACGATCGCGTGGCCGAAAACCGCACCTCATTTGGACTCTCCAAACTCCTCCTATGCCTATTCAAAGACCCCCTCCGTTTTCTTCTTCTTCTCCCCCCCGAAACCCTAGATCCAACCCACCGCGCCGCGCCGGACAAAAACTGCGCCGACGGATATTGTCCGCTCCGCCACCAGCCACCCACGGACCGCCATGTGGCGCCGCATGCCCACTTCGCCGCCCCCTCCGCCACCGGCCCGCCAGGCCCGCGCGGGGCCCTCCACGGCCCACGTGCCCGCCGCCGCCTGCCTTCCCGCGCCCGGCCGCGCGCACCGCCACCCGAGGCCATCGCCTCCGCCGCCGCCATTGACACCGGCCAGCGCCGCACCCCGCGGATCCCCGCCGCCGCCGCCGCGCAAGCCGCCGCCGCCGCCGCCGCCGCCCTCCACCGCCACCTCGCCGTCCCTCGCCGCCTCCTCCCTCTCCGGTCGGCCTCGTCCACCTCCGGCGAGTTCAAGAACTCCGGCGACAAACTCTGGCGAAGATCCGGCTGCCTCGGCTTCCGTGCAAACCCTAGATCTCGGGGTTGATTTTTCTTCTAAGTCCCAGTTTTCTCACATCCATATGCTCATGTTCATAGCCCCGTAACTTTGCATCTGTGGCTCCGATTCATGCATATAGCATATCAAAATGTTCATCTCAGAGAGTACATCATTTCATTCCATTGCATCATTTTCATGTGATTTCATCTTGATGCCCGAAATGCTGTTAGAAGGAGGCTACTTGAGTTATTTGTCAGATCTGCTGCTCCATTTAGCTTTTTGTCATTTTTGCCATGATTAATGTGTGCATGATATGCCCCTGAGTTCTACATATGTTTTGTTAAGGGTTTTGTCATCTTTCTAGAGGTACAACCCATGTATTTTTGTGATATGTGTGATGACTAGCACAAGCTTGCAAAGTGGTGCACTTAGTAATTCTGTTTTCAGGGACTTAGCATTTCCACTAAGTCCTTGAGCTGTTTATCTCATGATGCCATATGTTCATGTTGTTTCCTAGTGATCCGTGCCTCTTTTGAGGATGATCAGTAAGGATGTTTTGTTAATATTGTAGTGCTCTATCCATCCATGTCTTTGTTTGCAATTATGGAGCACCCTAGCTTGAGTCAATCGAGCTCTACTTTTGCTACTTTGTGAATCTGGGCAGATTGTCAACTTGTTTGCAATTTTTCCAATGATGTTGTAGTTGATATGTGCATGCTATGCTATTGTTCTTGCCATATATAGCTTGCATTTTGTGTGTTCTTGATGGATGTATGCTTATCTTGTCATGACTTGCACCGTAGTGAGTGCATCGAGCTCGTAAACATGCCTACTTGAGATATGTTTCAGCATGTGCCAGTTTTCACTAAGTCTGTGATCTGATTATGTTTTTGCCATGTTCACATGCTTGCAATTGTATTTTCTGATCCCTTTTGGCTCAAGGTCACTAAGGGACTTTTGTTAAGCTCTTTGAGTAGCTCCATGCCATGCTTTACTTTGCCATGTTCAGGACCTGTAGCGTGTAGTTTTGTTGCTCCGAAGAGTGCTACCTGATCTGAAATTCCAGACAAGTGTTAATTTCACTAAGTCTGAGATCTGTTTGCCATATGCATTTTTGACATGCTTGTTTGAACCTGTTAATGGATGATTTGGCCGTAGCTCAGTGCTAGACTTTTGTTAAGCATCTTGAATGCATCCCTGCCATGTATTTTTTTGTCATGTTTGGATGCTGTAGCATGTTTATCTCATTGCATTTAGATAACTACTTGCTGTAAATCGCAGACCGGTGTCATATTTGAATCGCTTGCCATTTCCAAACCGTAACTCCGATTCCGGTGATCTTTATATCGTTTTCAAGCGATTTCATCTCATCTTTCCACTTGCATTTCGTGTCATATCTTGCATTATGCATCCCGCATCGCATCCCATATAGCATATCATTTTTGCATCATCTTGTTTGGTCCTTGCACGTGGTTGATTGTGTCCTTATTGCTTGTTTGTCTTGTTTGGGTAGAGCCGGGAGACGAGTTCTCTAACGAGGAGCCCGTTGAGTTTGCTTTCGAGGATCCAGTCAACTCTGACAACTTTGCAGGCAAGATGATCATACCCTCGAAATCACTACTATTTTTGCTATGCTAGATTGCTCGCTCTTTTGCTATGCAATGCTACGATGCCTACCACTTGCTTTCAAGCCTCCCAAATTGCCATGTCAAACCTCTAACGCACCATGTCCTAGCAAACCGTTGATTGGCTATGTTACCGCTTTGCTCAGCCCCTCTTATAGCGTTGCTAGTTGCAGGTGAAGATTGAAGGCCGTTCCTTGTTGGAACATTTACTTACTTGATGGGATATCATTATATTGCCATGTTATCTTAATGCATCTATATACTTGGTAAAGGGTGGAAGGCTCGACCTCTCGCCTAGTGTTTTGTTCCACTCTTGCCGCCCTAGTTTCCGTCATATGGGTGTTATGTTCTCGAATTTTGCGTTTCTTACGCGGTTGGATTATAATTACGCGGTTGGGTTATAATGGGAACCCCTTGATAGTTCGCCTTGATTAAAGCTTTTCCAGCAATGCCCAACCTTGGTTTTACCATTTTCCACCTAGCCTTTTCTTTCCCTTGGGTTCTGCAGACTCAAGGGTCATCTTATTTTAACCCCCCCGGGCCAGTGCTCCTCTGAGTGTTGGTCCACTTGTCAGCTGCCGGTGGCCACCAGGGGCAACTCTGGGCTGGCCTACCCGTACCTAAGACAATCTGAGTGTGCCCTGAGAAAGAGATATGTGCAGCTCCTATCAGGATTTGTCGGCACATTCGGGCGGTGTTGCTGGTCTTGTTTTAACCTGTCGAAGTGTCTTGAAGAACCGAGATACCGAGTCTGATCGGAACGTTTTGGGAGGAGGTCTATTCCTTCGTTGACTGTGGGAGCTTGTCATGGGCTAAGTTGGGACTCCCCTGCAGGGATTGAACTTTCGAAAGCCGTGCCTGTGGTTATGGGCAGATGGGAATTTGTTAATGTCTGGTTGTAGATAACATGAACCTTAACTTAATTAAAATGAATCAACTGAGTGTGTTACCGTGATGGCCCCTTCTCGGCGGAGTCCGGGAAGTGGACACAGTGTTGGAGTAATGTTTGCGCAGGTTGTTCTCTAGCTTCTCGCTCGCGCTTTGCCTTCTCTTCTCGCTCTCTTTTGCGTATAAGTTAGCCACCATATTTTGCTAGTCGCTTGCTGCAGCTCCACCTATATTTACCTTGCCATACCTATTAAGCTTAAATAGTCTTGATCGTGAGGGTGCGAGATTGCTGAGTCCCTGTGGCTCACAGATTACTATTACACCAGATGCAGGGCCTGATGATTCCGCTCCAGGAGACGCGCTTGAGCTCAAGTGGGAGTTCGACGAGGACTCTCAACGTTACTATGTTTCCTTTCCTGATGATCAGTAGTGGTGCCCAGTTGGGGGTGATCGGGACCGTGTCGCATGTTGGGCTATCTTTTATTTTGGCGCCGTAGTCGGGCCATGAGTGTTTGGATGATGTAATGTTATTTATATACTTGATTGACGTGGCGAGTGTAAGCCAACTATGTTATCTCCCCTTTTATTACCATATTACATGGGATGTTGTGAAGATTGCCTAACTTGCGACATATGCCTTCAATGCGATTATGTCTCTAAGTCGTGCCTCGACACATGGGAGCTATAGTCGGATCGAGGGTGTTACAAGTTGGTAATCAGAGCCTTCCCCGACCTTAGGAGCCCCATTGCTTGATCGTTTTTAGCGGCCGAGTTGTGTCTAGAAAAATGTTTTAAGTCATTAGGAATTATATATCGGAGAGTTTAGGAATTCTTTTTACTTCCCAGTCTCCTCATCGCTCTGGTAAGGCATCCTGACGTAGAGTTTTGACTCTTCTCTTCTCAAAATTCTCTAAAAAAAATTTTAGGATCACGCGGGCATCTTAGAATTGTTCCGATGGTTTTATGATGAGAACATTGTCTTGGTGCCTCCTGTCAGGGGTTTAGTGGAAGTGTCCCGTGGAGTTGATCTCTGAGGTGTTGTCATCATAATTTTATCGTTGCAGTTCTGGAATACCTGAGTTTAGTACACCGACATCGAAAATCTCTTTTATGCAGTTCGTTGGTGAGATAACCTCGACGCCACCCAGTACTGGGGCGGGAGTTCGGGAGTATCGCCATAACTTGTATAACGGATGCTTTTTGAAGGTTGAGGTAGATGGTTTCCGAAGGTTTCTTGGTTATGTGTTGAAGGATGGATACAGCTGGATGTAGGATTTGCTAGTTTCGGTGAGATATTATGCTTCCCCTGTATCCCCAACACCTGATTGCATAACCGGAAAGGTTTGGGAGTTTCATAGGTGGGAATTCTAGTAGCTCTAGTTCTTCTTCCACGGATATTGGTTTGAGATTGGGATTTCTTACCGATTATTCGTTCTTGATCTGTACCTTGTTGATTTATTTCTCTACCTTAATTCTACATGGCTTCTCAATTTACAGATATGTGACCATTTCAAGAGGAATGCATTCGTTCATTTTGTTCGGATGTGAAGACTATATGTTGCTATTTTCATTCTGTTGGATTCAGCTTCAATATTTGGCTATCGATGTGCTAATGGATGTCAACCTCTTCAGGATGGCTCCTCCAACGCGCACGACTCCGAATCTTGATCCGCCACCACCTCCACCTCCTCCGGAGGCATGGCAAGCTGTGATGGCCGCAACCAATGCAAACACACAGTTGATCATGCAAATTCTCCAAGAGCGCAATCAAGGCAACCAAGGGAATCAAAGCAGCAATCAGAATCACTTTGCTTCACTCAACCAGTTCCTTGCTAATGGGCCAAAGACTTTCAGCAATTGTGTTGAGGCAACCGATGCTGACAATTGGCTTGTGGATCTGTGCAAGCATTTCGAGTGCAGTAACGTCAGGCCTGAGGACTTTTTCAAGTTCGCTTCCTTCCAACTCAAAGATCAAGCTGCAGAATGGTTCCAGCAGTACAAATTTTGCCTTTACAAATTTTGCCTAGTCCATTAGCAGTTGTCTCTCCCGGTAAGCGCATGCATGCTAACTCCATTGCTCTGGATGTTACTATCACTTTGGGAGACTACAAGTTTCTATCTTCTCCTACGGTTCTTGGTGATTCGGATATTGATCTTATTCTCGGAATGGATTGGCTTTCTAAGCACAAGGCTCAGCTTGATTGTGCAGCCAGGCAGATTCAGTTGACTCATTCGTCTGAGGATGTAATTGTCTTTGCCGCTCGTGATGATACCATCCGTCTGTTTTCTCTCAATGAAAAGGGTGAATTGGATGCCATCTCTCAAATTCTAGTCGTTTGCGAATATCAAGACGTCTTTCCAGAAGAGCTTCCAGGAATGCCTCCGCACGGCCAGTTGAATTCGTTATTGATCTTGAGCCTGGCACGGAACCTGTGTGCAAACGTCCTTACAAGCTCAGATCTGAAGAGTTGAAGGAGCTGAAGAAGCAACTCGATATTCAAGAGAAAATGGGTCTCATCCGGCCTAGTTCTTCTCCGTGGGGTTGTGGTGTTCTTTTTGTGAAGAAGAAGGATGGTACGGACCGACTTTGTATTGATTACCGTCCATTGAACAAGAAGACCATCAAGAACAAATACCCACTTCCCAACATCAACGAGCTATTCGAACAACTCAAAGGTGCCCAAGTATTCTCCAAGCTTGATCTCCGTATGGGTTATCATCAGATTCGAATCCGTGAGCAAGATATTCCCAAGACGGCTTTCAGGACAAGCTTTGGTTCATATGAATACACTGTCATGTATTTTGGCCTCGTCAACGCTCCTCCGACTTTCTCTCGCATGATGAACTTCATCTTCAACGCCTACACCAATGACTTCATTTTGGTCTATCTCGACGACATTCTGGTTTTCTCGAAGAACAAGGAAGATCATGCCAAGCACTTGCGTTTGGTTCTTGATAAGCTCAGGGAACACAAGTTCTACGCCAAGTTCTCCAAGTGTGAATTTTGGCTCGATGAGTTTCTTTATCTTGGTCATATCATCTCTGCCAAGGGCATTGCCGTGAATCTTGAGAAGGTGTCTGCAATTGTGAATTGGGAACCTCCTTAGAACATGAAGCAACTCCGTAGCTTCCTCGGTCTCGCAAGCTATTGCCGAAGATTCGTTGAAAACTTTTCTAAGATCGCGAAGCCTCTCTCAAATCTTCTCCAGAAGCACGTCAAGTACGTTTGGTCTCCGGAGTGTGACATTGCTTTCAACACTTTGAAAGAGAAATTGATCACTGCTCCAGTGCTAACTCCGCCTGATGAATCCAAGCCGTACGAGGTCTTTTGTGATGCCTCTCTCCAAGGTCTTGGCGCAGTATTGATGCAAGAGAAGAAAGTTGTTGCTTATACTTCTCGCCAGTTGAGGCCTAATGAGAAGAACTACCCCACTCATGATCTCGAGTTGGCGGCAGTTGTGCATGCTCTTTTGACTTGGAGACATCTCTTATTGGGAAGAAAAGTGGACATTTTCACTGATCACAAGAGTCTCAAGTACATCTTCACTCAGCCTAATCTCAATCTCATGCAAACTCGATGGGTCGAAATGATTCAAGAGTATAATTCGAGTATCGAGTATACTCCAGGCAAGGCTAAAGTGATTGCTGACACATTGAGCAGGAAAGCTTATTGCAACAGTCTGATTCTCAAGCCTTATCAACCCGAGCTTTGTGAAGCTTTCCGCAAACTTAATCTGCAAGTTGTTCCTCAAGGTTTCCACGCCAACCTTCAAGTCTCTCCAACCTTGGAAGACGAGATTCGTCAAGCCCAGCTTCTTGATGCTATGGTGAAAAAGGTGAAGATTGGGATTGCCAAGAGTCAACCCAAGTACAAGTGCTATCGCCTTGATGACAAGGATACTCTCTTCTTCGAGGATCGCATTGTTGTTCCCAAAGGTGACCTCCGTAAAGTGATCATGTACGAGGCTCACAATTCTCTCCTCTCCATCCACCCTGGGAGCACGAAGATGTATCAGGACCTCAAGCAGGCTTATTGGTGGACTCGAATGAAGTGCGGGATTGCTCAATTCGTGAATGAATGTGATGTCTGTAGAAGAGTGAAGGCAAAACACCAAAGGCCAGCAGGTCTCCTCCAACCTCTTGCCATTCCAGAATGGAAGTTTGACCACATTGAAATGTACTTCGTGACTGGATTTCCAAAGTACAAGCGTGGCAATGATGCTATATTTGTTGTCATCCGCTTCAGCACAGCTTTCCATCCTCAAACTAGCGGTCAAGTCGAGCGTGTCAACCAGATTCTTGAAGATATGCTCAGGGCTTGTGTGATCTCTTTCGGCATGAAGTGGGAGGATTGTCTTCCTTATGCTGAATTCTCCTACAACAACAGTTTTCAAGCAAGTTCGGGCAAGGCCCCATTTTGAAATTCTGTATGGTAGGAAGTGTCGTACCCCTCTCAACTGGTCTGAAACCGGTGAACGCCAGCTTTTGGGTAATGACTTAATCACAGAGGCAGAAGAAATGTGCAAAGTCATTCGTGATAACCTCAAAGCAGCCCAATCCCGTCAGAAGAGCTACTATGATAGTAAGCACCGTGATTTGGCTTTCGAGATCGGAGATCATGTTTACCTCCGTGTCTCTCCTACGAAAGGTACTCATCGCTTCGGTATCAAAGGGAAGCTTGCCCCCAGATACGTGGGACCTTTTAAGATTGTCAGCAAGAGAGGCGACCTCGCCTATCAACTCGAGCTTCCTTCAAACTTTGCAAATGTTCATGACGTGTTCCATGTCTCTCAGCTTCGAAAGTGCTTCAAGACTCCTGACCGCACCGTCAACTTCGAGGACATTGAGCTCCAAGAAGATCTCTCTTATCGTGAGCACCCAGTTGCTATTCTTGAAGAGACTGAACGCAAGACTCGCAATAAGTCAATCAAATTTCTCAAAGTCAAGGGGTCACACCATTCCGACCGTGAAGCTACCTGGGAACGCGAGGATCACCTCCGTTTTGAGTACCCGGCGTTCTTTCAGTCCTAGATCTCGGGACGAGAACCTTTCGTAGGGTGCAGTGTTGTAACACCCCGGATGTAACTTTCCCAATTTGTACTCCAACTCTTGCCGTTTCCGACGTTAAGTTAATTTATTTTCTCGGGTTCGGGTCTTTGTCTCCGTGTGTTGTTATCATTGTCATGCATCTCATATCATGTCATCATGTGCATTGCATTTGCATACGTGTTCATCTCATGCATTCGAGCATTTTTCCCGTTGTGCATTTTGCATTTCGATGCTTCATTCTCCTCCGGTGGTCATTTCTAGCTTTCTTCCGTGTGTGGGGACTAAACATTTCCGGATTGGACCGAGACTTGCCAAGCGGCCTTGTTTTACTACCGGTAGACCGCCTGTCAAGTTTCGTATCATTTGGACTTCGTTTGATACTCCAACAGTTAACCGAGGGACCGAAAAGGCCTCGTGTGTGTTGTAGCCCAACACCCCTCCAATTTGGCCCAAAACCCACCTAAGCCTTGTCCATCATCTAGATCGTTCGATCATGATCGCGTGGCCGAAAACCGCACCTCATTTGGACTCTCCTAGCTCCTCCTATGCCTATTTAAAGACCCCCTCCGTTTTCTTCTTCTTCTCCCCCCCCCGAAACCCTGGATCCAACCCACCGCGCCGCGCCGGACAAAAACCGCGCCGACGGACATTGTCCGCTCTGCCGCCAGCCACCCACGGACCGCCACGTGGCGCCGCGTGCCCACTTCGCCGCCCCCTCCGCTGCCGGCCCGCTAGGCCCGCGCGGGGCCCTCCTCGGCCCACGCGCCCGCCGCCGCCTGCCTTCCCGCGCCCGGCCGCGCGCACCGCCTCCCGAGGCCGTCGCCTCCGACACCGCCATCGACGCCGGCCGGCGCCTCGCGCCGCGCCCCGCGGATCCCCGTCGCCGCCGCCGCCGCGCAAGCCGCCGCCGCCGACGCCGCCCTCCACCGCCACCCTCGCCGTCCCTCGCAGCCTCCTCCCTCTCCGGCCGGCCTCGTCCACCTCCGGCGAGTTCAAGAACTCCGGCGAAGATCCGGCCGCCTCGGCTTCCGTGCAAACCCTAGATCTCGGGGTTGATTTTTCTTCTAAGTCCTAGTTTTCTCAAATCCATATGCTCCTGTTCATAGCCCCGTAACTTTGCATTCGTAGCTCCGATTCATTCATATATCATATCAAAATGTTCATCACAGAGAGTACATTATTTCATTCCATTGCATCATTTTCATTTGAGTTCATCTTGATGCCCGAAATTCTGTTAGAAGGAGGCTACCTGAGTTATTTGTCAGATCTGCTGCTCCATTTAGCTTTTTGTCATTTTTGCCATGATTTGTGCATGATATGCCCCTGAGTTCTACATATGTTTTGTTAAGGGTTTTGTCATCCTTCCAGAGGTGCAACCCATGTATTTTTGTGATGTGTGTGGTGACTAGCACAAGCTTGCAAAGTGGTGCACTTAGTAATTCTGTTTTTAAGGACTTAGCAATTCCACTAAGTCCTTGAGCTGTTTATCTCATGATGCCATATGTTCATGTTGTTTCCTAGTGATCCGTGCCTCTTTTGAGGATGATCAGTAAGGATGTTTTGTTAATATTGTAGTGCTCTATCCATCCATGTCTTTGTTTGAAATTATGGAGCACCCTAGCTTGAGTCAATCGAGCTCTACTTTTGCTACTTTGTGAATCTGGGCAGATTGTCAACTTGTTTGCAATTTTGCCGATGTTGTAGTTGATCCGTGCATGCTATGCTATTGTTCTTGCCATGTCTAGCTTGCATTTTGTGTGTTCTTGATGGATGTATGATTATCTTGTCATGACTTGCACCGTAGTGAGTGCATCGAGCTCGTAAACATGCCTACTTGAGATATGTTTCAGCATGTGCCAGTTTTCAGTAAGTCTGTGATCTGATTATGTTTTTGCCATGTTCACATGCTTGCAATTGTATTTTCTGTTCCCTTTTTGCTCAAGGTCACTAAGGGACTTTTGTTAAGCTCTTTGAGTAGCTCCATGCCATGCTTTACTTTGCCATGTTCAGGACCTGTAGAGTATAGTTTTGTTGCTCCGAAGAGTGCTACCTGACCTGAAATTCCAGACAAGTGTTAATTTCACTAAGTCTGAGATCTGTTTGCCATATGCATTTTTGCCATGCTTTTTTGAACCTGTTAATGGATGATTTGGCCGTAGCTCAGTGCTAGACTTTTTTTAAGCATCTTGAATGCATCCCTGCCATGTATTTTTTTGTCATGTTTGGGTGATGTAGCATGTTCATCTCATTGCATTTAGATGACTACTTGCTGTAAATCGCAAACCGGTGTCATATTTGAATCGCTTGCCATTTCCAAACCGTAACTCCGATTCCGGTGATCTTTATATCGTTTTCATGCGATTTCATCTCATCTTTCCAGTGGCACACTTGTATTCCCAAGTTGAGGCCATGTTCTTGAATTTCTTGTCATATCTTGCATTATGCATCCCGCATTGCATCCCGCATAGCATATCATTTTTGCATCATCTTGTTTGGTCCTTGCACGTGGTTGATTGTGTCCTTGTTGCTTGTTTGTCTTGTTTGGGTAGAGCCGGGAGACGAGTTCTCTAACGAGGAGCCCGTTGAGTTTTCTTTTGAGGATCCAGTCAACTCTGACAACTTTGCAGGCAAGATGATCATACCCTCGAAATCACTACTATTTTTGCTATGCTAGATTGCTCGCTCTTTTGCTATGCAATGCTACGATGCCTACCACTTGCTTTCAAGCCTCCCAAATTGCCATGTCAAACCTCTAACACACCATGTCCTAGCAAACCGTTGATTGGCTATGTTACCGCTTTGCTCAGCCCCTCTTATAGCGTTGCTAGTTGCAGGTGAAGATTGAAGGCCGTTCCTTGTTGGAACATTTATTTACTTGTTGGGATATCATTATATTGCCATGTTATCATAATGCATCTATATACTTGGTAAAGGGTGGAAGACTCGGCCTCTCGCCTAGTGGTTTGTTCCACTCTTGCTGCCCTAGTTTCCGTCATATCGGTGTTATGTTCCCGGATTTTGCGTTCCTTACGCGGTTGGGTTATAATGGGAACCCCTTGATAGTTCGCCTTGATTAAAGCTTTTCCAGCAATGCCCAACCTTGGTTTTACCATTTGCCACCTAGCCTTTTCTTTCCCTTGGGTTCTGTAGACTCAAGGGTCATCTTATTTTAACCCCCCCCCCCGGGCCAGTGCTCCTCTGAGTGTTGGTCCACCTGTCAGCTGTCGGTGGCCACCAGGGGAAACTCTGGGCTGGCCTACCTGTACTTAAGACAATCTGAGTGTGCCATGAGAAAGAGATATGTGCAGCTCCTATCGGGATTTGTCGGCACATTCGGGCGGTGTTGCTAGTCTTGTTTTAACCTGTCGAAGTGTCTTGAAGAACCGAGATACCGAGTCTGATCGGAACATCTTGGGAGGAGGTCTATTCCTTCGTTGACCGTGAGAGCTTGTCATGGGCTAAGTTGGGACTCCCTGCAGGGATTGAACTTTCGAAAGCCGTGCCCGCGGTTATGGGCAGATGGGAATTTGTTAATGTCCGGTTGTAGATAACTTGAACCTTAACTTAATTAAAATGAATCAACTGAGTGTGTTACCATGATGGCCCCTTCTCGGCGGAGTCCGGGAAGTGGACACGGTGTTGGAGTAATGTTTGCGCAGGTTGTTCTCTAGCTTCTCGCTCATGCTTTTCCTTCTCTTCTCGCTCTCTTTTGCGTATAAGTTAGCCACCATATTTTGCTAGTTGCTTGGTGCAGCTCCACCTATATTTACCTTGCCATACCTATTAAGCTTAAATAGTCTTGATCGCGAGGGTGCGAGATTGTTGAGTCCCTGTGGCTCACAGATTACTATTACACCAGATGCTGGGCCTGATGATTCCGCTCCAGGAGACGCGCTTGAGCTCAAGTGGGAGTTTGACGAGGACTCTCAATGTTACTATGTTTCCTTTCCTGATGATCAGTAGTGGTGCCCAGTTGGGGGTGATCGGGACCGTGTCGCATGTTGGGCTATCTTTATTTTGGCGCTGTAGTCCTGCCATGAGTGTTTGGATGATGTAATGTTATTTATGTACTTGATTGACGTGGCGAGTGTAAGCCAACTATGTTATCTCCCCTTTTATTATCATATTACATGGGATGTTGTGAAGATTGCCTAACTTGTGACATATGCCTTCAATGCGATTATGTCTCTAAGTCATGCCTCGACACGTGGGAGCTATAGTCGCATCGAGGGTGTTACAGTATGGAAGTGGAATTTTTTGTTGGCATTCATGCAAGTTGAATAAATCCTGGAATATTATATTATAAGTACTTATGTATTTGTGTTATATTTTTCAGCTCATTTCCGAATGTCATAATGCGTACGACTATTACGGTGAATCCGACGCGGAGACATGCCTTGATGTCGAATCATTAGCTGCACCTGATTCTGGGGAGTCGCAATCGTCGGTCATCATGAGTGAGGTATGTATGTAATGAATGTTGTATGGAAGTAATGTTATACCATAGAAAACTGTTTTCATGGCTATGTTATGATTGTGTAGGTGACAGAATTTGAGGGGAAAAAGAATGTCCAAGATACTGCTAGTGCAGATGATAAGAGGGATATGTTCATGCAGATAATACAAAATACTTTTACGTCTCATGATGCTGCGTATGATTTCTACAACAGCTATGCTAGAGAAAATGGTTTCAGCATTAGAAAGAATAAGGTCAGGTATACCAAAACCAAGTCACGTCATATGCGTTATAGGCGGTTTGTTTGTTCTAGACAAGGAAAACATGATAGCAGGTTGCTAACCGAGGAAGGACACATCCGTAGGCTCAGACCCGAGACACGCTGCCACTTCGAAGCACACCTGAGCGTGAAGCTTGACCAAAAGCGTGGGGTTTGGTATGTTGATAGTTTTGAGGACAAGCATAGCAATATCTTGGCAGGACCGGATGAGGTACCTTTTCTTTGGTCCCACAGAAAAATCAAAGAGTACTAGGGAGCTGAGATACTGTCCATGGGAGCTGCAGGGATTAGAATTCACGACATGATGGATTCGTTCATCAGCAAACATGTATGGTATGGCGGTGTTGGTTTTACCAGGCGTGAAATATACAACCTTTGTGCCAGGGAGAAGAGGAAGCTGCTTTCAAAAGGTGATGCTGCCACAGTCATAGGCATCATGGCCAGTAGGAAACAGAGGGATCCTAGCATCTTTTTCGAGTACAAGCTAGACAAGAAAGGACATATGAATAGGATGTTCTGGTGTGACTCCCAGTCTCGTCATGACTATGAGGACTTCGGCGACGTGCTTGTATTTGACAGCACGTACAAGATGAACCGGTATGGTATGCCATTCATACCCTTTGTTGGTCTTAACCATCACCGGAAGACCATTGTTTTTGCTTGTGACATAGTTTCGGAAGAGACCGAAGAGACATATGTGTAACACCCTCGATGCGACTATAGCTCCCACGTGTCGAGGCACGACTTAGAGACATAATCGCATTGAAGGCAAATGTCGCAAATTAGGCAATCTTCACAACATCCCATGTAATATAAATAATAAAGGGGAGATAACAATAGTTGGCTTACACTCGCCACGTCAATCAAGTACATAAATAACATTACATCATCCAAACACTCATGGCCCGACTACGACGCCAAAATAAAAGAGAACCCAACATGCGACAACGGTCCCGTTCACCCCCAACTTGGCACCACTACTGATCATCAGGAAATGAAACATAGTAACGTTGAGAGTCTTCGTCGAACTCCCACTTGAGCTCAAACGCGTCTCCTGGAGCAGAATCATCAGGCCCTGCATTTGATGTAATAGTAATCTGTGAGCCACAGGGACTCAGCAATCTCGCACCCTCGCGATCAAGACTATTTAAGCTTATAGGCAAGGTAAAATATGTGGAGCTGCAGCAAGCGACTAGCATATATGGTGGCTAACTTATTCGCAAAAGAGAGCGAGAAGAGGAGGCAAAGCGCGAGCGAGAAACTAGAGAACAACCTGCGCAAACATTACTCCAACACCATGTCCACTTCCCGGACTCCGCCGAGAAGAGGCCATCACGGTAACACACTCAGTTGATTCATTTTAATTAAGTTAAGGTTCAAGGTATCTACAACCGAACATTAACAAATTCCCATCTGCCCATAACCACGGGCACGGCTTTTGAAAGTTCAAATCCCTGCAGGGGAGTCCCAACTTAGCCCATGACAAGCTCTCACGGTCAACGAAGGAATAGACCTCCTCCCAAGATGTTCCGATCAGACTCGGTATCTCGGTAATTCAAGACACTTCGACAGGTTAAAACAAATCCAGCAACACCGCCCGAATGTGCCGAAAAATCCCGATAGGAGCTGCACATATCTCTTTCTCAGGGCACACTCAGATGAACACTACGTACAACTAAAACCAACCCTCAAGTTGCCCCGAGGTGGCTCTGCAAGTGGCTCTATTTGGACCAACACTCAGAGGAGCACTGGCCCGGGGGGGTTTAAAAAAGATGACCCTTGAGTCTGTAGAACCCAAGGGAAAGAAAAGGCTAGGTGGCAAATGGTAAAACCAAGGTTGGGCATGGCTGGAAAAGCTTTAATCAAGGAGAACTGTCAAGGGGTTCCCATTATAACCCAACCGCGTAAGGAACGCAAAATCCGGGAACATAACACCGATATGACGGAAACTAGGGCGGCAAGAGTGCAACAGAACACTAGGCGAGAGGCCGAGCCTTCCACCCTTTACCAAGTATATAGATGCATTAAGATAACATGGCAATATAATGATATCCCCACAAGTAAATAAAGGTTCCAACAAGGAACGGCTTCCACTCTTCACCTGCAACTAGCAACGCTATAAGAGGGGCTGAGCAAAGTGGTAACATAGCCAATCAACGGTTTGCTAGGACAAGGTGGGTTAGAGGTTTGACATGGCAATTTGGGAGGCTTGCAAGCAAGTGGTAGGCATCGTAGCATTGGCATAGCAAAAGAGCGAGCAAACTAGCATAGCAAAGATAGTAGTGATTTCGAGGGTATGATCATCTCGCCTGCACAGTTGTCAGAGTTGACTGGATCCTCGAAAGAAAACTCAACGGGCTCCTCGTTAGAGAACTCGTCTCCTAGCTCTACCCAAACAAGACAAACAAACAACAAGGGCACAATCAACCACGTGCAAGGACCAAACAAGACGATGCAAAGATGATATGCTATGCGGGATGCAATGCAGGATGCAAAATGCAAGATATGACAGGAAAAGCAAGAACCTGGCCTCAACTTGGAATTCCAAGTGTGCCACTGGAAAGATGAGATGAAATTGCTTGAAAACGATATAAAGAACGCCGGAATCGGAGTTACGGTTTGGAAATGGCAAGCGATTAAAATATGACACCGGTCTGCGATTTACAGCAAGTAGCCAACTAAATGCAATGAGATGAACATGCTACAGCACCCAAACATGACAACAAAATACATGGCAGGGATGCACACAAGATGCTTAACAAAGGTCTAGCACTGAGCTACGGCCAATTTATCCATTAACATGTTCAAACAAGCATGGCAAAAATGCATATGGCAAACAGATTTCAGACTTAGTGAAATTAACACTTGTCTGGAATCTCAGATCAGGTAGCCCTCTTCGAAGCAACAAGACTACATACTATAGGACCTGAACATGGCAAAGTAAAGCATGGCATGGAGCTACTCAAAGAGCTTAAAAAAAGTCCCTTAGTGACCTTGAGCCAAAAGGGATCAGAAAATACAATTGCAAGCACGTGAACATGGCAAAAACATAATCAGTTTTCAGACTTAGTGAAAACTGGCACATGCTGAAACATAACTCAAGTAGGCATGTTTACGAGCTCGATGCACTCACTACGGTGCAAGTCATGACAAGCTAAGCATACATCTATCAAGAACACACAAAATTCAAGCTAGACATGGCAAGAACAATAGCATAGCATGCACGGATCAACTACAACATCATCGACAAAATTGCAAACAAGTTGACAATCTGCCCAGATTCACAAAGTAGAAAAAGTAGAGCTCGATTGACTCAAGCTAGGGTGCTCCATAATTGCAAACAAAGACATGGATGGATATAGCACTACAAGATTAACAAAACATCCTTACTGATCATCCTCAAAAGAGGCACGGATCACTAGGAAACAACATGAACATATGGCATCATGAGATAAACAGCTCAAGGACTTAGTGGAAATGCTAAGTCCATGAAAACAGAATTAACAAGTGCACCACTTTATAAGCTTGTGATAGTCACCACACACATCATAAAAATACATGGGTTGCACCTCTAGGAAGATGACAAAACCCTTAACAAAACATATGTAGAGCATCAGGGCATATCATGCACACATTAATCATGGCAAAAATGACAAAAAGCTAAATGGAGTAGCAGATCTGACAATTATCTCAAGTAGCCCTCTTCTAACGGCATTTCGGGTATCAAGATGAACTCAAATGAAAATGATGCAATGGAATGAAATGATGTACTCTCTGAGATGAACATTTGATATGCTATATGCATGAATCGGAGCTACGGATGCAAAGTTACGAGGCCATGAACAGGGGCACTTGAACTGAAAATCCGGGGACTTAGACGAATTTTACCACCGGATCTAGGGTTTGACCCGGCACGCGAACCGAGGTCGGATCCGGCGAGCACTGTTCACCGGAGAGCTCGTGGTGGCCAAGGCCGGCGAGGAGGAGGCCGGGGAGTGGCCGGAGCGACGAGGAGGCGGCGGCGGCGAGCTTGCGCGGCGGGGCGGCGCGGCCGGGCGGAGAGGAGGCGGGCGCGTGCGGTGGCGCCGGACGCGAGGCAGGGCGGCGCGGCGAGGCGCCCTGGAGGAGGAGGCGCGGCCCGGGCGTGGGACGGAGGGGGCCGGATGCGGGCCGGCCGGGCCACGGGCGGAGACGGCGGCGGGAGGCCACGTGGCAGCGTGGGAGTGGGCGCGGGCGGCGGAGCGGACGCGTCCGGCCGGATTCGGACGTGTCCGGCCGGTGCGGGGGCGATTTCTAGGGTTTGAGAGGGAGGAGATCCGCGAATTTCAGGAGGGGGCTTTAAATAGAGGTAGAGGGAGCTAGGAGAGTCCAAATGAGGTGCGGTTTTCGGCCACGCGATCGTGATCGAACGCTCTAGAAGATGGAGCAGGGTTCGGTGGGTTTTGGGCCAAATTGGAGGGGTGTTGGGCTGCAACACACATGAGGCCTTTTCGGTCCCTCGGTTAACTGTTGGAGTATCAAACGAAGTCCAAATGATACGAAACTTGACAGGCGGTCTACCGGTAGTTAACCAAGGCCACTTGGCAAGTCTCGGTCCAATCCGGAAATGTTTAATCCCCACACACGAAAGAAAGCTAGAAATGACCACCGAAGGAGAACGAAGCGCCGGAATGCAAAACGGACAACGGGGAAAAAGCTCGAATGCATGAGATGAACACGTATGCAAATGCAATGCACATGATGACATGATATGAGATGCATGACAACGACAACAACACACGGAGACAAAAACCTGAACCCGAGAAAATAAATTAACTTAACGTCGGAAACAGCAAGAGTTGGAGTACAAATTGGGAAAGTTACATCCGGGGTGTTACAACACTCCACCACTACGAAAGGATCTCGTCCCGAGATCTAGGAATGAAAGAACGCCGGGTACGCAGAACGGAGGTGATCCTCGCATTCCCAGGTAGCTTCACGGTCGGAATGGTGTGACCACTTAACTTTGAGAAATTTGATTGACTTGTTGCGAGTCTTGCGTTCAGTCTCTTCAAGAATAGCAACTGGGTGCTCACGATAAGAGAGATCTTCTTGGAGCTCAATGTCCTCGAAGTTGACGGTGCGGTCAGGAGTCTTGAAGCACTTTCGAAGCTGAGAGACATGGAACACGTCATGAACATTTGCAAATTTTGAAGGAAGCTCGGGTTGATAGGCGAGGTCGCCTCTCTTGCTGGCAATCTTGAAAGGTCCCACATATCTGGGGGCAAGCTTCCCTTTGATACCGAAGCGACGAGTACCTTTCATAGGAGAGAGGCGGAGGTAAACATGATCTCCAATCTCGAAAGCCAAATCACGGTGCTTACTATCATAGTAGCTCTTCTGGCGGGATTAGGCTGCTTTGAGGTTATCACGAATGACTTTGCACATTTCTTCTGCCTCTGTGATTAAGTCATTACCAAAAAGCTGACGTTCACCGATTTCAGACCAGTTGAGAGGGGTATGGCACTTCCTGCCATACAGAATTTCAAATGGGGCCTTGCCCGAACTTGCTTGAAAACTGTTGTTGTAGGAGAATTCAGCATAAGGAAGACAATCCTCCCACTTCATGCCGAAAGAGATCACACAAGCCCTGAGCATATCTTCAAGAATCTGGTTAACACGCTCGACTTGACCGCTAGTTTGAGGATGGAAAGCTGTGGTGAAGCGGATGTTAGTACCCATGGCCTTCTGAAAAGAATCCCAAAACTTCGAGGTAAAGATGCTGCCACGGTCTGAAGAGATCACTTGTGGAATACCATGCAGAGAGACAATACGAGAGGTATAGAGTTCCGCCAATTGAGCTGCAGTGATCGACTCTTTGATAGGCAGAAAATGAGCCACTTTGGTGAGTTTGTCGATGACAACGAATATAGCATCATTGCCACGCTTGGACTTTGGAAACCCAGTCACGAAGTCCATTTCAATGTGGTCAAACTTCCATTCTGGAATGGCAAGAGGTTGGAGGAGACCTGCTGGCCTTTGTTGTTCTGCCTTCACTCTTCTGCAGACATCACATTCATTCACGAATTGAGCAATCTCGTGCTTCATTCGAGTCCACCAATAAGCCTGCTTGAGGTCCTGATACATCTTCATGCTCCCAGGATGGATGGAGAGGAGAGAATTGTGAGCCTCGTTCATGATCACTTTACGGAGGTCACCTTTGGGTACAGCAATACGATCCTCGAAGAAAAGAGTGTCCTTGTCATCAAGGCGGTAGCACTTGTACTTGGGCTGACTCTTGGCAATCCCAATCTTCACCTTTTTCACCATAGCATCAAGAAGCTGGGCTTGGCGAATCTGGTCTTCCAAGGTATGAGAGACTTGCAGGTTGGCGAGGAAACCTTGAGGAACAACTTGCAGATTAAGTTTGCGGAAAGCTTCACAAAGCTCAGGTTGGTAAGGCTTGAGAATCAGACTGTTGCAGTAAGCTTTCCTGCTCAAAGCGTCAGCAATCACATTGGCCTTGCCTGGAGTATACTCGATACTCGGATTATACTCTTGAATCATTTTGACCCATCGAGTTTGCCTGAGGTTGAGATTAGGCTGAGTAAAGATGTACTTGAGACTCTTGTGATCAGTGAAAATGTCCACTTTTCTTCCCAATAGAAGATGTCTCCAAGTCAAAAGAGTATGCACAACTGCCGCCAACTCGAGATCATGAGTGGGGTAGTTCTTCTCATTAGGCTTCAACTCGCGAGAGGTATAAGCAACAACTTTCTTCTCTTGCATCAATGCTATGCCAAGACCTTGGAGAGAGGCATCACAAAAGACCTCGTACGGCTTGGATTCATCAGGCGGAGTGAGAACTGGAGCAGTGATCAATTTCTCTTTCAAAGTGTTGAAAGCAATATCACATTCCGGAGACCAAACGTACTTGATGTGCTTCTGGAGAAGATTTGAGAGAGGCTTCGCGATCTTAGAAAAGTTTTCAACGAATCTTCGACAATAGCTTGCAAGACCGAGGAAGCTACGGAGTTGCTTCACGTTCTGAGGAGGTTCCCAATTCACAATTGCAGACACCTTCTCAGGATTCACGACAATACCCTTGGCAGAGATGATATGACCAAGATAAAGAACTTCATCGAGCCAAAATTCACACTTGGAGAACTTGGCGTAGAACTTGTGTTCCCTGAGCTTATCAAGAACCAAACACAAGTGCTTGGCATGATCTTCCTTGTTCTTCGAGAAAACCAGAATGTCGTCGAGATAGACCAAAATGAAGTCATTGGTGTAGGCGTTGAAGATGAAGTTCATCATGCGAGAGAAAGTCGGAGGAGCGTTGACGAGGCCAAAAGACATGACAGTGTATTCATATGAACCAAAGCTTGTCCTGAAAGCCGTCTTGGGAATATCTTGCTCACGGATTCGAATCTGATGATAACCCATACGGAGATCAAGCTTGGAGAATACTTGGGCACCTTTGAGTTGTTCGAACAGCTCGTTGATGTTGGGAAGTGGGTATTTGTTCTTGATGGTCTTCTTGTTCAATGGACGGTAATCAACACAAAGTCGGTCCGTACCATCCTTCTTCTTCACAAAAAGAACACCACAACCCCACGGAGAAGAACTAGGCCGGATGAGACCCATTTTCTCTTGAATATCGAGTTGCTTCTTCAGCTCCTTCAACTCTTCAGGTCCGAGCTTGGAAGGACGTTTGCACACAGGTTCCGTGCCAGGCTCAAGATCAATAACTAATTCAACTGGCCGGTGCGGAGGCATTCCTGGAAGCTCTTCTGGAAAGACGTCTTGATATTCGCAAACGACTGGAATTTGAGAGATGGCATCCAATTCACCCTTCTCATTGAGAGAAAGCAGACGGATGGTATCATCACGAGCGGCAAAGAAATTAAATCCTCAGACGAATGAGTCAATTGAATCTGCCTGGCTGCACAATCAAGATGTCCCTTGTGCTTAGTAAGCCAATCCATTCCGAGAATAAGATCAATATCTGAGTTGCCAAGAACCACCAGAGAAGAGAGAAACTTGTAATCGCCCAATGTGATAGAGACATCCGGGACGCAATTGTTAGAAGTCATTTGCTTACCCGGAGACACAATCTTCAACGGAACAGGAATCCTTTCGGTCACAAAATCATGCTTGGCCACAAATGGTATTGAAATAAAAGAGAGCGATGCACCAGTGTCAAAAAGAACTTTTGCAGGAACATCATTAACAGGAAGGTTACCCATGATCACATCTGGTGAGTCCTCTGCCTGAGCTGCATTCAGCAAATTGACCTTGGCGTGCTTGGGGTTATGCTTGACCACAGCTGTACTTGCTGATCTGACAGGAGGAGGAGGAGGAAGACGCCTCTGTTTGAAACACTTGTTGGCATAGTGACCCTTCTGTTGGCACTTGTTGCACGTGACCTCTGAACGCGGATGGTGATACGGAGCACTCAATCTTGGAGCTTGAGACGAAGTCTTGTTCTGAAAGCCAGGGTTGGGTGGGTGGGAAGAACCACTGCCACCTTTGCTCTTCTGCTGATACGGCTGACGGAACGGAGGAGGAGGAATCCAATACTTCTGCTGCTTGGCCACTTGAGTAGAGGAAGAAGGAGTAGCATCTCTGACTCGCTTCTTGGAAGCATCACACCTCAACTGAGCAGCCTCTTGCTTCAGTGCCATGTTGTAGAACTCATCGTATCTCAAGGGCTCAAAGAGGACAAGAGCTAGCTGAATTTCTTCTCTGAGACCACCCCTGAACTGGTATATCATGCTCTTCTCATCAGGTACGTCCTGCTTGGCAAAGCGAGCGAGCTTCTGGAACAACTTGTTGTAGTCATAGACAGACAAAGAGCCTTGCTTCAGATTGCGGAATTCCTCACGCTTGCTTTCAACCACGCTCTGAGGAATATGATGAGCTCGGAAATATCGACGAAAATCATCCCAAGTGATAACACGTCCACCTCTGGAATCCTTGTACTGCTGGAACCATTCTGCAGCTTGATCTTTGAGTTGGAAGGAAGCGAACTTAACAAAGTCCTCAGGCCTGACGTTACTGCACTCAAAATGCTTACACAGATCCACAAGCCAATCGTCAGCATCGGTTGCCTCAACACAATTGCTGAAAGTCTTTGGCCCGTTAGCAAGGAACTGGTTGAGTGTAGCAAAGTGATTCTGATTGTTGCCTTGATTCCCTTGGTTGCCTTGATTGCGCTCTTGAATAATTTGCATGATCAACTGTGTGTTTGCATTGGTTGTGGCCATCATAGCTTGCCATGCCTCCGGAGGAGGTGGAGGTGGTGGTGGATCAGGATTCAGAGTCGTGCGTGTTGGAGGAGCCATCCTGAAGAGGTTGACCACCATTAGCACATTGATAGACAATTATTGAAGCTGAATCCAATGGAATGAAAATTGCAACATATAGTCTTCACATCCGAACAAAATGAACGAATGCATTCCTCTTGAAATGGTCACATATCCATAAATTGAGAAGCCACGTAGAATTAAGGTAGAGAAATAAATCAACAAGGTACGGATCAAGAACGAATAATCGGTAAGAAATCCCAATCTCAAACCAACATCCATGGAAGAAGAACTAGAGCTACAAGACTTCCCACCTATGAAACTCCTAAACCTTTCCGGTTATGCAATCAGGTGTTGGGGATACAGGGGAAGCATAATATCTCACCCAAACTAGCAATTCCTACATCCAGCTGTATCCATCCTTCAACACATAACCAAGAAACCTTCGGAAACCATCTACCTCAACCTTCGAAAAGCATCCGTTATACAATTTATGGCGATACTCCCGAACCCCCGCCCCAGTACTGGGTGGCGTCGAGGTTATCTCACCAACGAACTACATAAAAGAGATTTTCGATGTCGGCGTACTAAACTCAAGTATTCCAGAACTGCAACGATAAAATTATGATGACAACACCTCAGAGCTCAACTCCCCGGGACACTTCCACTAAACCCCTGACAGGAGGCACCAAGACAATGTTCTCATCATAAAACCATCGGAACGATTCCAAGATAACCGCGTGATCCTAAATTTTTTTTAGTGAAATTTGAGAAGAGAAGAGTCAAAACTCTACGTCAAGATGCCTTACCAGAGCGATGAGGAGACTGGGAAGTAAAAATAATTCCTAAACTCTCTGATATATAGTTCCTAAAGACTCAAAACATTTTTCTAGACACAACTCGGCCGCTAAAAACGATCAAGCAATGGGGCTCCTAAGGTCGGGGAAGGCTCTGATTACCAACTTGTAACACCCTCGATGCGACTATAGCTCCCACGTGTCGAGGCACGACTTAGAGACATAATCGCATTGAAGGGATATGTCGCAAATTAGGCAATCTTCACAACATCCCATGTAATATAAATAATAAAGGGGAGATAACAATAGTTGGCTTACACTCGTCACGTCAATCAAGTACATAAATAACATTACATCATCCAAACACTCATGGCCCGACTATGATGCCAAAATAAAAGAGAACCCAACATGCGACAACGGTCCCGTTCACCCCCAACTGGGCACCACTACTGATCATCAGGAAAGGAAACATAGTAACGTTGAGAGTCTTCGTCGAACTCCCACTTGAGCTCAAACGCGTCTCCTGGAGCGGAATCATCAGGCCCTGCATCTGGTGTAATAGTAATCTGTGAGCCACAGGGACTCAGCAATCTCGCACCCTCGCGATCAAGACTATTTAAGCTTATAGGCAAGGTAAAATATGTGGAGCTGCAGCAAGCGACTAGCATATATGGTGGCTAACTTATTCGCAAAAGAGAGCGAGAAGAGGAGGCAAAGCGCGAGCGAGAAACTAGAGAACAACCTGCGCAAACATTACTCCAACACCGTATCCACTTCCCGGACTCCGCCGAGAAGAGGCCATCACGGTAACACACTCAGTTGATTCATTTTAATTAAGTTAAGGTTCAAGGTATCTACAACCGGACATTAACAAATTCCCATCTGCCCATAACCGCGGGCACGGCTTTCGAAAGTTCAAATCCATGCAGGGGAGTCCCAACTTAGCCCATGACAAGCTCTCACGGTCAACAAAGGGATAGACCTCCTCCCAAGACGTTCCGATCAAACTCGGTATCTCGGTAATTCAAGACACTTCGACAGGTTAAAACAAATCCAGCAACACCGCCCGAATGTGCCGACAAATCCCGATAGGAGCTGCACATATCTCTTTCTCAGGGCACACTCAGATGAACACTACGTACAACTAAAACCAACCCTCAAGTTGCCCCGAGGTGGCGCTGCAAGTGGCTCTATTTGGACCAACACTCAGAGGAGCACTGGCCCGGGGGGGTTTAAAAAAGATGACCCTTGAGTCTGTAGAACCCAAGGGAAAGAAAAGGCTAGGTGGCAAATGGTAAAACCAAGGTTGGGCATTGCTGGAAAAGCTTTAATCAAGGCGAACTATCAAGGGGTTCCCATTATAACCCAACCGCGTAAGGAACGCAAAATCCAGGAACATAACACCGATATGACGGAAACTAGGGGGGCAAGAGTGGAACAAAACACTAGGCGAGAGGCCGAGCCTTCCACCCTTTACCAAGTATATAGATGCATTAAGATAACATGGCAATATAATGATATCCCCACAAGTAAATAAAGATTCCAACAAGGAACGGCTTCCACTCTTCACCTGCAACTAGCAACGCTATAAGAGGGGCTGAGCAAAGCGGTAACATAGCCAATCAACGGTTTGCTAGGACAAGGTGGGTTAGAGGTTTGACATGGCAATTTGGGAGGCTTGCAAGCAAGTGGTAGGCATCATAGCATTGGCATATCAAAAGAGCGAGCAAACTAGCATAGCAAAGATAGTAGTGATTTCGAGGGTATGATCATCTTGCCTGCACAGTTGTCAGAGTTGACTGGATCCTCGAAAGAAAACTCAACAGGCTCATCGTTAGCGAACTCATCTGCCAGCTCTACCCAAACAAGACAAACAAACAACAAGGGCACAATCAACCATGTGCAAGGACCAAACAAGACGATGCAAAGATGATATGCTATGCGGGATGCGATGCGGGAAGCAAAATGCAAGATATGACAGTAAAAGTAAGACCCTGGCCTCAACTTGTAATTCCAAGTGTGCTACTGGAAAGATGAGACGAAATCACTTGAAAACGATATAAAGAACGCCGGAATCGGAGTTACGGTTTGGAAATGGCAAGCGATTAAAATATGACATCGGTCTGCGATTTACAGCAAGTAGCCAACTAAATGCAATGAGATAAACATGCTACAGCAACCAAACATGACAACCAAATACATGGCAGGGATGCACACAAGATGCTTAATAAAAGTCTAGCACTGAGCTACGGCCAATTCATCCATTAACAAGTTCAAACAAGCATGGCAAAAATGCATATGGCAAACAGATTTCAGACTTAGTGAAATTAACACTTGTCTGGAATCTCAGATCAGGTAGCCCTCTTCGGAGCAACAAGACTACATACTACAGGACCTGAACATGGAAAAGTAAAGCATGGCATGGAGCTACTCAAAGAGCTTAACAAAAGTCCCTTAGTGACCTTGAGCCAAAAGGGATCAGAAAATACAATTGCAAGCACGTGAACATGGCAAAAACATAATCAGTTTTCGGACTTAGTGAAAACTGGCACATGCTGAAACATAACTCAAGTAGGCATGTTTACGAGCTCGATGCACTCACTACGGTGCAAGTCATGACAAGCTAAGCATACATCTATCAAGAACACACAAAATTCAAGCTAGACATGGCAAGAACAATAGCATAGCATGCACGGATCAACTACAACATCATCGGTAAAATTGCAAACAAGTTGACAATCTGCCCAGATTCACAAAGTAGAAAAAGTAGAGCTCGATTGACTCAAGCTAGGGTGCTCCATAATTGCAAACAAAGACATGGATGGATAGAGCACTACAAGATTAACAAAACATCCTTACTGATCATCCTCAAAAAAGGCACGGATCACTAGGAAACAACATGGACATATGGCATCATGAGATAAACAGCTCAAGGACTTAGTGGAAATGCTAAGTCCCTGAAAACAGAATTAACAAGTGCACCACTTTATAAGCTTGTGATAGTCACCACACACATCATAAAAATACATGGGTTGCACCTCTAGGAAGATGACAAAACCCTTAACAAAACATATGTAGAGCATCAGGGCATATCATGCACAAATTAATCATGGCAAAAATGACAAAAAGCTAAATGGAGTAGCAGATCTGACAATTATCTCAAGTAGCCCTCTTCTAACGGCATTTCGGGTATCAAGATGAACTCAAATGAAAATGGTGCAATGGAATGAAATGATGTACTCTGTGAGGTGAACATTTTGATATGCTATATGCATGAATCAGAGCTACGGATGCAAAGTTACGAGGCCATGAACAGGGGCACTTGAACTGAAAATCCGGGGAATTAGACGAATTTTACCACCGGATCTAGGGTTTGACCCGGCACGCGAACCAAGGTCAGATCCGGCGAGCACTGTTCACCGGAGAGCTCGTGGTGGCCGGGGCCGGCCAGGCGGAGGCCGGGGAGTGGCCGGAGCGACGAGGAGGCGGCGGCGGCGAGCTTGC
>NC_057803.1:483798329-483808375 GCF_018294505.1 Triticum aestivum
GGCCGCGGGCGGAGACGGCGGCGGGAGGCCACGTGACAGCGTGGGAGTGGGCGCGGGCGGCGGAGCGGATGCGTCCGGCCGGATTCGGACGTCTCCAACCGGTGCGGGGGCGATTTCTAGGGTTTGAGAGGGAGGAGATCCGCGAATTTCGGGAGGGGGCTTTAAATAGAGGTAGAGGGAGCTAGGAGAGTCCAAATGAGGTGCGGTTTTCAGCCACGCGATCGTGATCGAACGCTCTAGATGATGGAGCAGGGTTAGATGGGTTTTGGGCCAAATTGGAGGGGTGTTGGGCTGCAACACACACGAGGCCTTTTCGGTCCCTCGGTTAACCGTTGGAGTATCAAACGAAGTCCAAATGATACGAAACTTGACAGGCGGTCTACCGGTAGTAAACCAAGGCCGCTTGGCAAGTCTCGGTCCAATCCGGAAATGTTTAATCCCCACACACGAAAGAAAGCTAGAAATGACCACCGGAGAAGAACGAAGCGCCAGAATGCAAAACGGACAACGGGGAAAAAGCTCGAATGCATGAGATGAACACGTATGCAAATGCAATGCACATGATGACATGATATGAGATGCATGACAATGACAACAACACACGGAGACAAAAGCCCGAACCCGAGGAAATAAATATAACTAAACGCCAGAAACGGCAAGAGTTGGAGTACAAATTGGGAAAGTTACATCTGGGGTGTTACAATATGTTTGGCTGCTGGAGACTTTTTTGAGGTCCATGTGTCAAAAGATGCCGTAGAGTGTTATCACGGACGCTGATGCTGCGATGATCAAGGCAATTCGCCAAGTCTTGCCAGACGTGTGGCACCGTATATGTACGTGGCATATAGAAAAAAACATGAAGATTCACCTCAGTCACAAGTCCTTGAAGGAGTTCCGAACTCTTGTGTACTACAGCACGTCCACGGCCACGTTTGAGGAGAGATGGCACGCGTTTTCCAAAAGATGGCAGTCGGAAAAAAATAGTAACATGGTTGAGACGGATGTATAAGAAGAGGAGACTGTGGGCCGCGGCTTATCTGACAAAGGGTTTTTGGCTTGGCATGAAAAGCAACCAGAGGAGTGAAAGTCTAAACTCATGCCTTCACCTCCACCTAGACGGTGAAATGACCCTGGTGGATATGATTTTGCACTATGAGAAAGGCGTTGTACGTATCCGTGAGAATGAGGCACGAGATGATTGCACGGCCTCACAGAGTGTACCGGTGGCAGTTACTAGCTCGAGGGAACTTGAGATAGCTGCTTCTCACGTCTTCACTCCAGCAAACTTCTATATGTTGCAAGCTGATCTTAGGAAAATTGGCGGCATGGAGATTGTAGAAATAAAGCTCGGAGACGGATCACAGCAGTACATCGTGGCCTGGAAGAATAACCGGAAGAGACGTTTTTGGGTGGAGTACACTCCAGTAAATTCTGCAGAAACTATAAGGTGCAGCTGCAGAAGAATGATTCGAAAGGGTCTACCTTGCAAGCACATATTCCATGTACATAAGTACTTGAATATATCTGAAATACCAAAGTGTTTAGTTCTTGTGCGGTTCATGAAAGACGCAAGGTTGGGATTGCCCGCGAGGCGCACAAGTGATCTGTTGGGATTTGGATGGACTGGAGCAGCTGAAAGAATGAAATATAGCCAGGTCAGTGTGTTGGCTTCAGAAGCTATGCATGCAGCATGCAAAAACCCAGCTTTGTGGGATCAGTTACAGGAGAGTTTGAAGACCGTGATAGCTAAGAGCCATGAGTATGATCAGCTAAAGGAAAATTTGAGTAAGAAAACGGCTGATCTTAGTACTTGTGCAATTTAATATGTAGACGATGTTGAAGGCAACATAGTTGAAGTTCAAGATCCTATTAAAGTATCAGCGAAAGGTGCAACTAAGGTAGATGAGAACCGCCCTATGTCGAAAAATGGTAGGCCACTTTCGTACGACGAGATCAGAATCAAGTGCGGTGCATGCAAATTGCTAGGGCACACTAAACGCAGCAAGAAATGCAAACTAAATCAGAAGTAAGTTTTTGTACGCATTGTAGGTTATAATTGTTTTTAATTTGTCATTAATTAACTTATCCTGTTATCGTGTGCAGAAGCGTGGTGGGCGAAGAAGAGTAGAACAGTTGCTAGAGTTATGTTAGGATGAATCCAGTGATCTAATAGTGAGGTGTTTACAATGTGTTACTGCATACATGATACATGATATATAATATTGCAAGAGGCCAGTACCTTGAGATAGTGCTTGTAGCATATATGGACTAAACAGGAGGCGGTCACTAGGGAATTTAATCATGGAAAATGGATAGCATTTTAGCCATTGTAATGATGTCATCTTTTGTGTTGTCCACTCAAATTATATTATATTAGAAAACTAGACGATACCCGGCATGTTGTTGCTGGAATGTTTTGCAATATATTCATAGAGAAATGGTTACATGTAACATGCACATGTTGTTGCGGGAATCTTTTGTTTGCATGTTGTAGTGGACCTTTCTTCATACATGTTGAATGACGAGGTGGCAAACTTGCATGTTAAGAGAAATAGGTTAGTGGTGGCTAGTTGTTTAGATATAGAAGATGTAATTATGTGTGGTAATAATTAATTTTTTTTCACTCCTTTGGTTCAGCACCATTTAGATATGGAAGATACCAGCTCACGTTGGTCTATAGTATAGACTTCGTACCAAAAACCCACCATTTTCACCTCATAAAGAAAAGAAAAACCCACCATTTTAGGGCTTGTAGTGTAACTCGGGCCGCTTGCCGCGATGACGTGGAGGGGGTGACGGGTGCCGTTAGACGCGCGACACACGGCCGCTCCCGTTGCCGAGCCCATTTAACAATTTTTATTTTGATTACAGGCCGTTTAAATGGGCCGCGCTGGCCACCTGGTCGGGGCGGTTCTTCCCTCGCGATCTCCACGCGCGTTCTATCTATCCACTGCGACCGCCGCCGCCGCTGCCACCGATCCACGTCTTGCCGCCGGTCACGTTACGCCATGGTTTCGTGGAGCGACGAGTCGAGCTCTTCTTCGGATGGCGAATCCGTGACTAGCCTGCAGGTACGCTCCAACTATATAATCTCCAGATAGTGCTAGGCTTAGGGTTAGGGTTCTTCATTTCCGGTATTTAACGCAGGGCGTTGATTTGTGAATTATCTCTGTTGTTTCGTTTAGCTTCCTACAACTATCCCATGCTATGAATGGAGTGGCATTGCTCACGATCTGCCTTCTCGTTGTCTGCATCGAGAACATTGCGTCAGGCTAGTTGCTTTTGATTCCTTGGACACTGGCAGACGTTTTCTTGCCTGTGGTCAGAAGGTATGTTGTTCCGTACTGTAAATATATGTTTACATTACCTCGTGCTCGACTTACTTCGCGGTAATCCATTGATCTGCCAAAAATTGCATACAATTTCAATTAATTTGTGCATTTAGAAATTCTGTATTTATGTTGTCTTTTTCATGGTCTAATATTTGTTTTAGCATATAATAGCATATACTTGTAGTTAATTGGGGCCTAATAGCATCTACTTGTATTTATGTTTTGTATATCATTGCATGCTACATTTTGTGTTTATATGATTGAGACCATATTTTTAGTGCATTGCATGTAATTGTATTGCATTTGTGCATGTAATTGTATTGCATTTGAGCATATATGATTGAGACCATATTTTTTCATACTGTAGGAAGAAGTGAAATGTAACTATGTGGAATGGGTAGACCCGGAGTGGTCAGTGGCTACGAAGTTCTGCCTGAGAGAACAATGGAGCATGTATGACGAGAAGTTGAGACAGAATATTAAGAATGCTGAAGACAAATGCATGTTAATTGGAGAAAAGAGGAGGACGGAGGAAGAGCTGAGATTTTTCAAAATGGACTTTGCTAAACTGGTGGTCGATAAGGAGGATGCTCTCGCGCAGTTGGGCAATGCAAGATTGTCACTTAGCGATCTCAAAGAGGAGCTGGAGAAGAATAAGATGGCAGACCATGGTTGTGCCAATCTACATCAGGTCCTGAGGGTAAAGGCTGAGAAAGACCGGGACCGGGTGGTGCTAGAGAGAGACCAAGTGATGAGAGAGAGGGACCAGCTAAAGAAAGAGAAGAAAAAACTGGAGTATATTATTGCAGATTTTCTTAAACAGAAACATGGGTACGTTGATAAGATCAAGAAGCTAAAGGAGATTTGTGATGAATTTTAAGTATGTTTTGTGGTTTATTGTTGAACTGAATGATCAAGTCCTATCTGCATTGTGGCCAGTTCATTTGTGTAAGGTCTAAGTATATTATATTAACCAATAAATTATATCACTTTCGAAATAGTTTGCTCTTGTTTGACCTGCATCCTAATGCGGGTTCTCGGCTAAGCACTGAAATTATTTTGCCCCCACCGGAGCTCTAAATCGTACTGATCAAGGGGGCGAAAGAGTGGTTGATCATGTGATTGATGGTGCTACTGATCCTGATCTTCATGATGTAGAAAAGGAAAAGGCTAACAAAAATGTAGCAAAAAAGAACTGTGCAACGTGATTTGAAGCAACAGATAACGCCAAGGGAGTCTGGCGCAAGACACAAGGAAGATCCACCTGCGGACGCCGATCCCGAGAGATCCAGCGGCAATCATGCGCACTGGATCCCAGGCGGATCTGCCTACTCCACCAACCGCAGGATCCACGGGTGGCTCGTCTGCGTCCGACACGTGGGCTGTCTCCACCGAGCGGTCGGGCGGGTCCGGACCTGGCGCATCGCCCCGCGCCAACTGGCGCTCGTCGACTGGGTCGCCCGCGCGGGGACCGGATCTGTCATTGTCTCGGGCGTGGGATCCCACACCGGATAGCACGACAGCCGAGGTTGATTCTCAAGCAAACAAAAAGGAATTTATCATTTTTTCTTATTGTTGAATAATGCCAAATCAAATCAAAAAAATATGCAAAAGTAAAAAGGAAATGAATTACTCTTCCATGGAAGAAAAGAATGAACACAGCAGCAAAATACATTAAGGTAGAACAAATGAAGGGAAGTAAAAATTTATTGGTATGAAACGTATAGTTTGACTGTATTACACATACACAAGTATGTGTGAGCGACCAAAAATGCACACAAAATCCATGGTATCGTGCTTATTACATGAATGATTGAAAATCAAAGTTGTCCATGCCGGGAAACGTGCTTCCGGACTTAAAACAAACTACTAAAACTAGAATCTTGAATCATGTATGATGTCTTTACGCCTTGCTTTTCTTTGCGATGTCGCGGATTTTGTTCTTCACACATTCGAGCGTGTTGGTAGGTGAGAGAACCAACTCGGCGACGAGACGCCTTCTCCTTGCATTAACCGTGGCCTGCAATTTTTAGAACAATGTTTAATGAATAGAAGTTGGTATTGTACGACAATTGTACAAGTGTACGAAAAGAGAGGATAAATTACCTGGGTAAAATCGGTGGTCCATCGATCCCCGTCCCAATGCTCCATAACTTCAATCACAAAAAGTCCACAAGAGTTCCTAATATATATGCAAACATTAGTCACCATGCACACGAACATGTATTTCGTAAGTAGAAAATGATGAACCGTAACTCACCCGTCCTCTTGTAGTGGCATGTCGATCTGAGGTAAGATATGCCACTTAGTGACGTCTGGATATTTTCCAGGTGTAATACGATTTGCCTCTTCCATATCAATTGCTATTGCTAGTCGCTATTTGAAAGAAAGTAGTAGTGAGAAACCATATGACATTTCATATGAAGAATATGCTCAATGTTGGGGAGAGTACCAGTGCTTTCACAGTGTCGAGAGAGAACTCGAGAGGATAGAGCGAATCAAAAACTCGGAATTCTTTCTTGCGGTTGTGCATCAGCACGGTGATCCAGTGTGTATTGCCGACGTTCAACGGGATAAACGACTAAAATGTGGAACACATTTGTAATCAGATGCAATTATGCTTGTTGAAATGAGTGTTAATGAACTAGTAAGAAAATATCGTACCTTATCACGGATGGTATACTCGTCCAGAACCCTACATACTGCTCCAGCTCTGCTCAATGCACTATCCATGTTGTATGTCAACGGTTCAGGGTTGTCTCGTGCCTTAGCACGATCAACAAGGTATTTGGACCTCCAGACTGGACAGAGGTGCCGATCATGACCAACCCACAGAGCCAAATGTGTCTGATAAGCATCGATAATCTGCGTAAAATAATAGAACATTTTATTTTCATAGGTGACACCTAGATTATGCACTTAAATAGCAGGACATGGTAATAGATCTTACGTCATCCTCCAGCCATGTATGCTCAAGTACCAGTCGTATACTCTCCACAGTCACAGAGGTGGCACGTTCATTGTAGTAAACTCTTTTATTCATATTCTTCTCAGACCGAGCAGCTGCCTCCACAAACGTAACAGCAGCATCAATGAGTTCCGATGTGATATCGTCCTTAGCAGAGCCTTCCACGTCATTGTTACTAAACAGAGCTGCATGATAAATTACGAACGTCACGAATGGTGAGTACATGAAATGGTAGTAAATTAAGCACTAAGATAGCTACTAACGGTACCTCTAGTTGTGGTAGTGTTGCCGGATGGCATAGTACCACGAGTGCTTCGCTTGCTGGGCTTGTCAAGTTTAAAGGGGGATTCAAATTTCTTGGGAACAGTCCGTCGGCGCTTCCCGGATATAACATCGTCTTCTTTTGTGGTTGCTGCAGACTTTTAACCCTTGCTCTTACCCACCATCCTGTCGATAGAACTTGCAGAAATGTCAATGTCGGACGATTCTGCTCGAGGAGAATTACCTACAATCCAAGGGTTCTCCGGTGTTGCGCCGCACTCTGTTGTCTTGTCAACATTTAACTTGGCAGGTGTTTTCTGGTTAACAAAGAAATAATGTGATAGGTTCAGTTAATGAAAATGAAGATGCATAATTGAGATAAATGAAGACAAATAAATGAAAACATACTACCTCATCATTGTTGTTCTTGTTGACAACATGCTCGTCAGGCTGTGTCAAATCAATCACCGGCTCTAGACCGTCAGAGTCATTCTTGTACACGAATTCTTTTTTTTCTGGCGGACCATTCTCAAAGGAATCCACTTCTAGGTCTGCATCGTTGTTGCCGGAAGCCGCAGCAGCCGCTGGCTTGTACATCACACCATTTTGGTTCAACTTCTCTAACAATCTCTGCATTACATAAAAAATATTAATTAATGTCGGCATGGTTTTGCAACTTCAAAAATGTTGTAAACATATAATTAAGGGTGTGTCACCTCAGCTACTTGTTCCGGTATTTCCTTCATTTGGCTGCGTATGTAATCCATACACCGCTTCATGATGAGGTTCATCATCTCGTCCGCGTTTGAGGCTAACTTGGACTTCTTTGCCGCACCAACGGCGGGCTTCATTTTTGGCTTTTCTGGTTCGGGTACTTTGCGCTCCTGCGCCCTATACTCCTTGGTTATGTTGTCTTCAATCTGCAGGTGAAATACAAGTATATGTGATCAATAAAAATATTAATACAACTAATTATGTTATATAAAAGATTTAAGAAGTACCCAACGTAATGAATTACCTTGATGTTACCACGACCACGTCCATGGTCATAATCAAACTTGTCTCTCCTTGAGGCTGCAGCTTCAGTCCAATTTCTCATTAGAGGTTCCTATGACAAGCTAGGATTGAATGCGCATTCACCTTCCAAAGGCTGAACCTTCTCCCAATACAGGTACTGCATGAATATGAAAAATTATAGTTAGCACTATACAGCAGTTAAATTAGCAATCATAATTTTTTTTGCAATGGTACAAGTCTGAAAGGTGTACCTGCAGGAGAGCTAAGTTCCCTCTCGGCCATTGGCGGAGGTGTTTGCCTTTCCTCACGTTGCGAAGGCAGTCCAGCAGAACCCGGAGGGTGAATGCATTCCAATTAATCTTGGATATACGCTTCACATCCTCCACCAATGTGTAATATTGCTTTGGTACAGTCTTGCTCGACATGGGAGCAAGAACTGTTCCAAGAAACACGAGGATAACTCTCCGAAGGAAATCGTCGTCGGCAGATTTATTTTTTGTGATGTCCACAATCAGATCATCCATGACTATGTTACCTATGGTCTTGCTCAGGAATTGAGGCGGCACTCGATCTTTAACATCCTCACCTTCCTCATCGAGAATACCTTCTGCCGACAGTCTGTGGTTCTCCAAGGCCAAGATGCACTCAACATCCACGGGACCGAGAGACACTTCGCCAACCAAGTCTTGTACAATGAATCTGCCCTTGCTAGGATCAAAAATCTCAACCATGTACCGGATCAGCAGTGTACGCATCTTCAACGAAGGTATCTGAAGCATGCTACGGAGTGGTGTTTCGGCAAGTGCGGCCCGTTGACCGGAAGATAGACCGGCAATAAGTTTGCACCATTTTTCAACGGCGCAAACAATTTCTCCGTTCAGTTCATCCATCCCGTTAAAAAAACATACATGGTTAGAGTACCATAAATTATGTAATCAACTTTTTTCCTAACATATTGTTACATAAAACATAATAATGGAATACACTATTCCACATTATATAGAAAACTATAGAACATAATTTATTCATACTAAAACATTCAGCAGAGACACGTGCACCACATAAAATGACAGTTTAACAAGTACTTATTTAACCAATTAGTTTCATAATCAAAAGTAACATTATTTATCTAATCATTTATTTTCATATGTTACTGTACAATTAGATATAAGAATCGGTGACAGTGCCTAATTAACAGTAAATCGAAAAGAAAAAAACGAAATTATGCATACTAGTACATGCATCAAACAAACGTGCAACACATACAATATTAGTGGGCGTCTCATAGTTGAAACATGGATGTCTTAGGGCATTGCTATAACTTAAAGTGATTATGCTATAACTAACACTGATTTAAAATTATTGTTTATTCATCAATCCAACCTACAAGTGAAAGACAACAAACAACATGCAGAAACTAATTTGCAATCGTAGGGCTATCTAATCTAATACACACACAAACAAATCTAGTGTCATAGGCTTATCTAATCTAATACACGCACAAACAAAAAACATCTACTCCAACAGATGTAATGTGAAGATTATGCGCTAATTAATCTTAGTCTTATCGAATCTAACACACGCACAAAGAAAAGCATCATGGATGCGGTACGGTTGCCAACATACTGGATCGGTCGATGAAGATGGAAGTTGTCGGGGTTGTAACGTGGATGCAGTTCGTCCACGACGGCCAGCACACACTGACGATCTGGATGTTCTCGACGATCTTGGTGGAGTTGGGCCGATGCTAGGGACGCAGCTGTCGTCGACTCGGCGGTAGGAGCCATCGTAGACGACATGAAAGACGATGCCAAGACTATATAGGAGGAGGAGGATCTCCTAGGTCGTCGTAACCACCAGGGAAAGTACGTCCGTGATCTTTTCCTTCCTTGGTTCAGGAGAGGCAGCACGTGCTCCTAAATTAAAGGGATAGGCTTCCCACGCTCGAGTTTTTTTTTGTAGATTCCGATCCGGGAATTGTGTAACAAATCGCAGGTGCTCCTCTCTTTGAGCGACGAGGGGCTCGCTTCATGTATTTTTTTCCTTTTCTTTTTCATATTACAAAATTTTGATATCAAATAATTATTTCAAGTCAACCAAATGGCCCTAAAATTTTTTCACACAACGGGATGATCATGGTCATGCATGCCAATTCTCATCGATTTCCGACAGTCGATGCATTTACTAGGATTTTGCCGGCGAAAAGAACCCGAAACGCTGCCCGGACGTGACGCAACGTTCGTTCGGTGTCAGGAATGGCTCACATGTTGCATGGGGGCCTACATTGGGCATCCTCACATGGTGCCAAAGTTTGGTGTCATTTCATGCAGGCCAGCACATACCACATGTGCAATCACCATCATTCGGGTCTGCCCGAGGGGGAGCCCGAAGGACGTTGTTTTTCTGGACTCAACCAAATGACCCTAAAATTTTTTCACACAATAGGATGACCATGGACATCATGCATG
>NC_057803.1:484133012-484143253 GCF_018294505.1 Triticum aestivum
CGGCGACGGCGGCGGCGGCGCGCGGGTGCGGGTCTGAGGCGGCGGCGGGCTAGGGTTTGCCCCGGGTGGGCTGCCCCGGCTTATAAAGCCCTGGCAGGCCAGAGTCCTAGTCGGACACGGCCCGTAGGTCGGTTCGTTTTTTTAATATTACGCGCAGAAGAAAAATAAAAAGAAATACTAAACGGACTACAAAAATTCCGAAATAAATTTTCACGGGTTTCTAAAATCAAGCCGCACAAGGTGAACATTTATTTGGAACCTAAATGCAATTTGGGAAAATGCACATTTTTCCTAAATTCAAATAAAACACCGAAAAACTCCGAAATAAAATCTTATTTGATTTTATTATTTGATCCTCAATATTTCTTTATTTTGGGAATGTCATTTTATTCCCTCTCTCATATTTTTGGTAATGGAAATAATTGATGATAAAATAAATAAAATCAAATGATCCTATTCTCAAAATTTGAGAAAACTCAAATATGAAAATAACGAAATCCCCAACTCTCTCCGTGGGTCCTTGAGTATGGTATGCAATGATGATCTAATGTATAACATTCCAAATTGGAAATTTGGGATGTTACACTTATATTGAGAAACCCCCTTTCCCTCTTAGAATAAAGGATCATGCTAGAGCTTCAACTATGGTTCGTAAGAGTAATACTAGAACACCTACTCCCCCTGAGGAAATTAAAGTTGAACCTAGTGTTGCTATGGTTAAAGATCTCTTGGCCGATAATATTGATGGGCATGCCATTTATTTCTGTGATGAAGCTGCTAGAATTGCTAGACCCGATACTAAAAATAAACATAGACCTGTTGTAGGCATGCCTATTATTTCTGTTAAAATAGGAGATCATTGCCATCATGGCTTATGTGATATGAGTGCTAGTGCAAGTGCAATACCTCATTCCTTATACAAAGAAATTATGCATGATATTGCACCTGCTGAAATAGAGGAGATAGATATTACAATTTAGCTTGCCAATAGAGATACTATTTCACCTGTTGGGATCGTTAGAGATGTTGAAGTCTTGTGTGGGAAAGTCAAATATACTGCTGATTTTCTTGTTCTTGAATACTGTTAATGCTAAGATAGATTGCAAAAAGGATGTTGTTACTGTTGGTTTGGGGGATATGTCTCATGAGTTTAATTTTGCTAAATTTCGTAGACAACCCCATGGTAAAGAATTGCCTAGTAAAGATGAAATTATTGGTCTTGCTTCTATTAGGGATGGCAGTTTTGCCCATGGGTATGGGTACCCGCGGGTACCCTACCCGAAAATAATGGGTATGGGCAAGACTTGAAGAGATTTTATACCCACGGGTAATGGGTACCCATACCCGCAAAATATATGGGTAGGGCATGGGTAAGAAATTGTGCCCATGGGTAACCCAATGGATACCCAGAAAAAAATAATAAATGAAAATAACTCCTATAACATGTGAGGTTAACATCCAACTCATATGGTCCAACCCTAAATCTTGTATTCCTTAAACAAGTCATAGCTCATAGGCTCATAATCACCTGCTCGCCACTCCTCATACGTCCTATGTAACTCCTCAAAAGATGAAATATCGGCTCTTAGCTACCAGACTCTTGTCGAACACTCGATCCAGCGATCCCCAATTCCCACCACCGCCTTCCACTACGTCGGCCTTCCACCAACCGCTGCTCATACTCCCCTTATGCCTCCAAGAGGCCACCCACTAGAGGAGGCCACATACGTGGTATATATTGTACCCAATGGATACCCATTAGGTATAGGATACCCGATGGGTATGGGTATGGGTGTCAGTTTATACCCATGGGTATTGAAGTGGGTGGGTATAGAAAGTTTCTATGGGTATGGGTTTGGGTAGAAGGAGGTTGTACCCGCCCATACCCTACCCATTGCCATCCCTAGATTCTATTGTCGTGCCTCCTAACAATCCTTTAGAACAATATTTGCTCGACCATGAAAATGATATGTTTATGAATCAAAGAAGGGAAATAGATGAAGTACTCTTTAAACAGGGACCTATTTTGAAACACAACTTGCCTGTTGAAATTCTAGGGGATCCTCCTCCACCCAAGGATGATCCCGTGTTTGAGCTTAAACCTTTACCTGATACTCTTAAATATGCTTATCTTGATGAGAAAGAGATATATCCTGCTATTATTAGTGCTAACCGTTTAGAGCATGAAGAAAAGAAATTATTGAAAACTCTGAAGAAGCACCGTGCTACTATTGGATATACTCTTGATGATCTTAAGGGCATTAGTCCCACTCTATGCCAGCACAAAATAAAATTGCAGAAAGAAGCAAAACCGATTGTTGATCACCAACGACGGTTAAATCCTAAAATGAAAGAAGTGGTAAGAAAAGAAATACTAAAGCTTCTGGAGGCAGGTATAATTTATCTCGTTGCTGATAGTGAGTGGGTAAGTCATGTCCATTGTGTCCCTAAGAAGGGAGGTATTACTGTTGTTCCTAATGATAAAGATGAATTGATTCCACAAAGAATTGTTACATGTTATAGAATGGTAATTGATTTCCACAAATTGAATAAAGCTACTAAAAAGGATCATTACCCGTTACCTTTTATTGATCAAATGCTAGAAAGATTATCCAAACATACACATTTTTGCTTTCTAGATGGTTATCCTGGTTTCTCTCAAATACCTGTGTCAAAATAGGATCAAGAAAAGACAATTTTACTTGCCCTTTTGGTACCTTTGCTTATAGACGTATGCCTTTTGGTTTATGCAATGCACCTGCTACTTTTCAAAGATGTATGACTGCTATATTCTCTCACTTTTGTGAAAAGATTGTTGAGGTATTCATGGATGATTTTTCTGTTTATGGAACTTCTTTTGATGATTGCTTAAGCAACCTTGATCGAGTTTTGCAGAGATGTGAAGAAACTAATCTCGTCTTGAATTGGGAGAAGTGTCACTTTATGGTCAATGAAGGTATTGTCTTGGGGCATAAAATTTCTGAAAGAGGTATCGAAGTTGATAAAGCTAAGGTTGATGCTATTGAAAAGATGTCGTGTCCTAAGGACATTAAAGGTATAAGAAGTTTCCTTGGTCATGCCGGTTTTTATAGGAGGTTCATTAAGGACTTCTCTAAAATGTCTAGGTCTCTGACTAATCTCTTACAAAAATATGTTCCATTTGTCTTTGATGATGATTGTGTAGAAGCATTTGAAATACTTAAGAAAGCCTTGATTTCTGCACCTATTGTTCAACTTCCTGATTGGAATTTACCATTTGAAATTATGTGTGATGCTAGCAATTATGCTGTAGGGGCTGTTCTAGGACAAAGAGTTGATAAGAAATTAAATGTTATTCAATATGCTAGTAAAACTTTAGACAGTGCTCAAAGAAATTATGCTACTACTGAAAAATAGTTTTTAGCAGTTGTATTTGCTTGTGATAAGTTCAGACCTTATATAGTTGATTCTAAAGTAACTATTCACACTGATCATGCTGCTATTAAATATCTTATGGAAAAGAAAGATGCTAAACCTAGACTTATTAGATGGGTTCTCTTGCTACAAGAATTTGATTTGCATATTATTGATAGAAAGGGAGCTGAGAACCCCGTTGCAGACAACTTGTCTAGGTTACAGAATGTTCTTGATGACCCACTACCTATTGATGATAGCTTTCCCGATGAACAATTAGCTGACATAAATGCCTCTCGTATTGCTCCATGGTATGCTGATTATGCTAATTACATTGTTGCTAAATTTATACCACCTAGTTTCACATACCAGCAAAATAAAAAGTTCTTCTATGATTTAAGACATTACTTTTGGGATGACCCACATCTTTATAAAGAAGGACTAGATGGTGTTATTAGACGCTGTGTACCTGAGCATGAACAGGAATAGATCCTACGCAAGTGTCACTCTCAGGCTTATGGAGGACACCATGCTGGAGATAGAACTGCACATAAGGTATTGCAATCTGGTTTTTATTGGCTTACTCTCTTCAAGGATGCCCGTAAGTTTGTTTTGTCTTGTGATGAACGTCAAAGAATTGGTAATATTAGTAGACGCCAAGAAATGCCTATGAATTATTCACTTGTTATTGAACCACTTGATGTTTGGGGCTTTGATTATATGGGACCGTTTCCTTCCTCTAATGGGTATACACATATTTTAGTTGTTGTTGATTATGTTACTAAGTGGGTAGAAGCTATTCCAACTAGTAGTGCTGATCATAACACCTCTATTAAGATGCTTAAAGAAGTTATTTTTCCGAGGTTTGGAGTCCCTAGATATTTAATGACTGATGGTGGTTCACATTTTATTCATGGTGCTTTTCGTAAAATGCTTGCTAAGTATGATGTTAATCATAGAATTGCATCTCCGTATCACCCATAGTCTAGTGGTCAAGTAGAATTGAGTAATAGAGAGCTTAAATTAATTTAGCAAAAGACTGTTAATAGATCTAGAAAGAATTGGTCCAAGAAACTTGATGATGCATTATGGGCTTATAGAACTGCATACAAAAATCCTATGGGTATGTCTCCATATAAAATGATTTATGGAAAAGCATGTCACTTACCTCTTGAACTAGAACATAAGGCATATTGGGCCATTAAAGAGCTCAATTATGATTTCAAACTTGCCGGTGAGAAGACGCTTTTTGACATTAGCTCACTTGATGAACGGAGAACCCAGGCTTATGAGAATGCCAAACTATTTACAAAAAAAGTTAAAAGATGGCACGACAAAAGGATACAAAAATGTGAGTTTAATGTAGGTGATTATGTATTGTTATACAACTCTCGTTTAAGATTTGTTTTCAGGCAAACTCCTTTCTAAATGGGAAGGCCCTTACGTCATTGAGGAGATCTATTGTTCCGGTGCTATAAAAATCAACAACTTCGAAGGCACGAATCCGAGGGTGGTGAACGGTCAAAGAATCAAACATTTTATCTCAGGTAATCCTATAAATGTTGAAACTAATGTTATTGAAACCGTAACTCCAGAGGAATACATAAGGGACACTTTCCAGAATGTTTCAGACTTCGAAAAGGAATAGGTACGTGGTACGGTAAGTAAACCGACTCCAAAACAATTCTAATAGCAATTTTTCTCTGTTTTGGAATATTTAAGAAAATAGGAAAATAAGAAGCAGTCCGGGAAGGACACGAGGCGTCCATGAGGGTGGAGGGCACGCCCCCTACCTCGTGGGCACCTCGTGTGCTCTCCGGACTCCGTTTTCTTGCATGATACTTCTTTTGGTGGGTAAAAATTCATTATATAATCTCCCGAAGGTTTTGACCACCGTACCACGTAAACATCCTCTGTTTTTGTTTCAAGCTGTTTTTCTGACAGATCTAGATCGTCATGGCATCTTCAAGTTCCCCCAAGGACAAGTTCTTCGAGAAGTTGATCAACCCCTACCTCGCGGAGGTGCTACAACACCTTCAAACCATTGAGATCCGTGAGGGGTTGCTATACATCCGCGATGTTGAGGGACCAAGGAGGACCGGAAGCGTGGAGACAAGACTCGAAGCAATGGAGCAACAAGTTTTCAAGTGCCAGGAGATGGTGGAACGTGGACTCGACACCAATCAGATAATGATCATGGAGTTCACCAATACCACCAAGCAAGAGTCCAGGAACATCGGGGAGACCATCTTCAAGCTTCACGAGAAAATCGAGCATCTCCAAGCCCATATCTATGACCTATAAAACCAAAACTATGAGTATGAATATAGATTCAAGAGGATGAGTTTGGCTGCAGATTCGAGGATCCCGGAGACTCGATCATCCTTCTATGATGGTGAGCCTATGCCTTGGAAGATGGACGACAAGACTACATCATCAACAACTCCATCATCACTACATCCGAGGAAGGAGACATAAACACATGGGTATGGGCACTCCCCTTGGCAACTGCCAAGCTTGGGGGAGTGCCCTGCTATCGTATCACCATCACACTTTTATCTTTACCGTTTCTCTTAGTTCGATCCTTTTGGTAATATTTTGATCTAGTAGAATAAAGTTTTAGTATGATCTAGTTTTGAGTTTTACTTTATGATCCTTCTACGTAATCGAGTCCGTGAGCTATATATAATAAAGATTAGTGTTGACTCAAGGGCTTGATTATCTTGCTATGATCTTGAGGGAATAAAATAAAAGAGAAAGAATAAAAAGAAATAAAGAGGTCATATGGATCTTATGAAGAGTAACGACTTCACATATAAAGAGTATGATGAATAAAAGTTGTTGAAAGTCGACAAACATAATTTTGGTCATCGTTGAAATTAATAAGAAGTAATAAAGAAAGAGAGGTTTTCACATATAAATATACTATCCACTCATTAAAATATGACATGCTAAAGAGTTGACGTTGGACAAGGAAAGCAACATAATGGGTTATGTTTTCTTACATCTGAAATAAATTATATTGTCATGGATCATCCAACATGTTGAGCTTGCCTTTCCCTCTCATGCTAGCAAAATTCTTTGCACCAAGTAGAGATACTACTTGTGCTTCCAAATATCCGTAAACCCAGTTTTGCCATGAGAGTCCACCATATATACCTATGGATTGAGTAAGATCCTTCAAGTCAGTTGTCATTGTTGCAAGCAATAAAAATTGCTCTCTAAATATGTATGATTTATTAGTGTGGAGAAAATAAGCTTTATACGATCTTGTGATGTGGAAGAAATAAAAGCGACAGACTGCGTAATAAAGGTCCATATCACAAGTGGCAATATAAAGTGACGTTCTTTCGCATTAAGATTCTATGCATCCAACCATAAAAGCACATGACAACCTCCGCTTCCCTCTGCGAAGGGCCTATCTTTTATTCTTGTCTATTACTTCATACAAGAGTCATGGTGATATTCACCTTTCCTTTTTACATTTTATCCTTTAGCAAGCACAATGTGTTGGAAAGATCCAGATATATATAGTTAATTGGATGTAATTTTTCATGAACTATTATTGTTGACACTGCCCTTGAGGTAAAAGGTTGGGAGGCAAAACTATAAGCCCCTATCTTTCTCTATGTCCGACTAAAACTTCATACCCATAAATATTGCATGAGTGTTAGAAATTGTGAAAGACTAAATGATAGTTGAGTATGCGGACTTGCTGAAAAGCTCTTATATTGACTCTTTCCTATGTTATGATAAATTGCAATTGCTACAATGACTGAGATTATAGTTTGTTAGTTTTCAATGAAGTTTCTGATTCATACTTGAAATTTTGAATGAATTGTTACTCTAGCATAAGAAATCATATGACAATATATATATATATATATATATATGTTGCTGTTAAAAGAATGATCATGATGCCCTCATGTCCGTATTTTATTTTATCGACACCTCTATCTCCAAATATGTAGACATATTTTTTGATATCGGCTTTCGCTTGAGGACAAGCGAGGTCTAAGCTTGGGGGAGTTGATACGTCCATTTTGCATCATGCTTTTATATTGATATTTATTGCATTATGGGCTGTTATCACACATTATGTCACAATACTTATGCCTATTCTCTCTTATTTTACAAGGTTTACATGAAGAGGGAGAATGCCGGTAGCTGGAATTCTGGGCTGGAAAAGGAGCAAAATATTAGAGACCTATTCTACACAACTCCAAAAGTCCTGAAACATCACGGGAGCATGTTTCAGAATATATAAAAAATATTGGGCGAAGGAAGTACCATACGGGGGCCACCCACCATCCACGAGGGTGGGGGCGCGCCCTACCCCCTGCGTGCGCCCCCTGCATCGTGGGCCCCCTGGCAGCCCTCTGATGCCCATCTTCTGCTATATGAGGTCTTTCGTCCAGGAAAAAATCATAAGCAAGCTTACGGGACGAAACTCCGCCGCCACGAGGCGGAACCTTGGCAGGACCAATCTAGGGCTCCAGCAGAGCTGTTCTGCCGGGGAAACTTCCCTCTGGGAGGGGGAAATCATCACCATCGTCATCACCATCGATCCTCTCTTTGGGAGGGGGTCAATCTCCATCAACATCTTCACCAGTACCATCTCATCTCAAAACCTAGTTCATCTCTTTTATTCAATCTTTGTCCCAAAGCCTCATATTGGTACATGTGGGTTGCTAGTAGTGTTGATTACTCCTTGTAGTTGATGCTAGTTGGTTTATTCGGTGGAAGATCATATGTTCAGATCCTTTATGAATATTAATACCCCCCCTGATTATGAACATAAATATGATTTATGAGTAGTTACGTTTGTTCTTGAGGACATGGGAGAAGTCTTGCTATAAGTAGTCATGTGAATTTGGTATTCGTTTCATATTTTGATGAGATGTATGTTGTCTTTCCTCTAGTGGTGTCATGTGAACGTAAACTACATGACACTTCACCATTGTTTGGGCCTTGGGGAAGGCACTGGGAAGTAATAAGTAGATGATGGGTTGCTAGAGTGACAGAAGCTTAAACCCTAGTTATGAGTTGCTTTGTAAGGGGCTGATTTGGATCCATATGTTTCATGCTATGGTTAGGTTTACCTTAATACTTCTTTTGTAGTTGTGGATGCTTGCAATAGGCGTAAATCATAAGTGGGATGCTTGTCCAAGGAAGGGCAGTACCCAAGCACCGGTCCACCCACATATCAAATTATCAAAGTACCGAACGCGAATCATATGAACGTGATGAAAACTAGCTTTACAATAATTCCCATGTGTCCTCGGGAGCGTTTTCCTTTATATAAGAGTTTGTCTAGGCTTGTCCTTTGCTATAAAAGGATTGGGCCATCTTGCTGCACCTTATTTACTTTTATTACTTGTTACCCGTTACAAATTACCTTATCACAAAACTATCTGTTACCGATAATTTCAGTGCTTGCAGAGAATACCTTACTGAAAACTGCTTATCATTTCCTTCTGCTCCTCATTGGCTTTGACACTCTTACTTATCGAAAGGACTACGATAGATCCCCTACACTTGTGGGTCATCAATCTTCATGATAGAGAGTCTCCTATGATATCACTTTCATATACTAGTGGGAATTTTCATTATAGAACTTGGCTTGTATACTCCGATGATGGGCTTCCTCAAATTTCCCTAGGTCTTTGTGAGCAAGCGAGTTGGATGCACACCCACTTAGTTTTCATTTTGAGCTTTCATAAACTTATAGCTCTAGTGCATCCATTGCATGGCAATCCCTACTCAATCACATTGATATCTATTGATGGGCATCTCCATAGCCCGTTGATACGCCTAGTTGATGTGAGACCATATCCTTCTTTTTGTCTTCTCCACAACCATCGTCTATTCCACCTATAGTGCTATGTCCATGGCTCACTCTCATGTATTGCGTGAAAGTTAAAAAAGTTTGAGAACGTTAAAAGTATGAAACAATTGCTTGGCTTGTCATCGGGGTTGTGCATGATTTAAATATTTTGTGTGATGAATATGAAGCATAGCCAAACTATATGATTTTGTAGGGATAAGCTTTCTTTGGCCATGTTATTTTGAGAAGACATAATTATTTTGTTAGTATGCTTGAAGTATTATTGTTTTTATGTTAATATTAAACTTTTATTTTGAATCATAAGGATCCGAACATTCATGCCACAATAAAGAGAATTACATGGATAAATATGTTAGGTAGCATTCCACATCAAAAATTATTATTTCTATCATTTACCTACTCGAGGAGGAGCAAGAATTAAGTTTGGGGATGCTTGATACGTCTCTAACGTATCTATAATTTTTGACTGTTTCATGCTATTATATTATTTGTTTTGGATGTCTTATATGCACTACTGGAATCAAGATCTTTGCCGTCGGCCAGCTGACGGCAAAGAAGTTATTTGCCATCAGCTTAAATAAAGCTGATGGCAAAGAAAGAGCGGACGACAAAGAAGGTGTTTGCCGCCAACCTGCTCTTTGTCGTCTGCTAGCTGATGGCATAGAATCTTTGCCGTCTGCTAGCAGACGGCAAAGATGGTGGGTGGCGGACTATAGGGACGACCTAACGGCCAGTTTCTTTGTCGTTCGCTAGTGGACGACAAAGCTTCTTTGTTGTCGTCAGCCAACAGACGGCAAAGAAACTAGCTGTCTTAACGGTTGTTTCCCCCGGCCCCATCCCACTAAGTGTCGGCGCCCCACCTCACCTCACTCTCCCCTCTCTCTCTCCCAGCCCTCACTTCACCCGCGCCACCGCCCCACCCCCGACCCCCGCCGCCGCCCCGACCCCCTGCCCCCGTCGCCCCGAGCTCCGCCCCCCGTCACCGCCTCCTCCTCGCCTC
>NC_057803.1:484812173-484821566 GCF_018294505.1 Triticum aestivum
GCGCCACGTGTTGCCCTTCCAGTGGCCGCGGGCGGCGGCGGCGCATGTCCGGCGCCGGCGGACAATGTCCGGCGCGCGCGATGTGTGGAATTAGGGTTTCGGGGAGAGGGGATCCGGGATATTTCGAGGGGGACCTATTTATAGGCATAAAGGGAGCTAGGGGAGTCCAAATGAGGTGCGGTTTTCGGCCACGCGATCGTGATCGAACGCTCTAGATGATGGAGCAGAGTTAGGTGGGTTTTGGGTCAAATTGGAGGGATGTTGGGCTGCAACACACACGAGGCCTTTTCGGTCCCTCGGTTAACCGTTGGAGTATCAAACGAAGTCCAAATGATATGAAACTTGACAGGCGGTCTACCGGTAGTAAACCAAGGCCACTTGGCAAGTCTCGGTCCAATCCGGAAATGTTTAATCCCCACACACGAAAGAAAGCTAGAAATGGCCATCGGAGGAGAACGAAGCACCGGAATGCAAAACGGACAACGGGGAAAATGCTCGAATGCATGAGATGAACACGTATGCAAATGCAATGCACATGATGACATAATATGAGATGCATGACAACAACAACAACAACACACGGAGAGAAAAATCCGAACCCGAGGAAATAAATATAACTTAACACCGGAAACGGCAAGAGTTGGAGTACAAATAGGGAAAATTACATCCAGGGTGTTACAACAGTCCACCACTACGAAAGGATCTCGTCCCGAGATCTAGGACTGAAAGAACGCCGGGTACTCAGAACAGAGGTGATCCTCGCATTCCCAGGTAGCTTCACGGTCGGAATGGTGTGACCACTTGACTTTGAGAAATTTGATCGACTTGTTGCGAGTCTTGTGTTCAGTCTCTTCAAGAATAACAACTGGGTGCTCACGATAAGAGAGATCTTCTTGGAGCTCAATGTCCTCTAAGTTGACGGTGCGGTCAGGAGTCTTGAAGCACTTTCGAAGCTGAGAGACATGGAACACGTCATGAACATTTGCAAAATTTGAAGGAAGCTTGAGTTGATAGGTGAGGTCGCCTCTCTTGCTGACAATCTTGAAAGGTCCCACGTATCTAGGGGTAAGCTTCCCTTTGATACCGAAGCGACGAGTACCTTTCATAGGAGAGACACAGAGGTAAACATGATCTCCGATCTCGAAAGCCAAATCGCGGTGCTTACTATCATAGTAGCTTTTCTGGCGGGATTGGGCTGCTTTGAGGTTATCACGAATGACTTTGCACATTTCTTCTGCTTCTGTGATTAAGTCATTACCCAAAAGCTGATTTTCACCGGTTTCAGACCAGTTGAGAGGGGTACGGCACTTCCTGCCATACATGATTTCAAATGGGGCCTTGCCCGAACTTGCTTGAAAACTGTTGTTATAGGAGAATTCAGCATAAGGAAGACAATCCCCCCACTTCATGCCGAAGGAGATCACACAAGCCATGAGCATATCTTCAAGAATCTGGTTGACACGCTCGACTTGACCGCTAGTTTGAGGATGGAAAGCTGTGCTGAAGCGGATGTTCGTGCCCATGGCCTTCTGAAAAGAATCCCAAAACTTTGAGGTAAAGATGCTGCCACGGTCTGAAGAGATCACTTGTGGAATACCGTGTAGAGAGACAATACGAGAGGTATAGAGTTCCGCCAATTGAGCTGCAATGATCGACTCTTTGATAGGCAGAAAGTGAGCCACTTTGGTGAGTTTGTCGATGACAACGAATATAGCATCATTTCCACGCTTCAACTTTGGAAACCCAGTCACGAAGTCCATTTCAATGTGGTCAAACTTCCATTCTGGAATGGCAAGAGGTTGGAGGAGACCAGCTGGCCTTTGGTGTTCTGCCTTCACTCTTCTGCAGACATCACATTCATTCACGAATTGAGCAATCTCGCGCTTCATTTGAGTCCACCAATAAGCTTGCTTGAGGTCCTGATACATCTTCGTGCTTCCAGGGTGGATGGAGAGGAGAGAATTGTGAGCCTCGTTCATGATCACTTTACGGAGGTCACCTTTGGGCACAACAATACGATCCTCAAAGAAGAGAGTGTCCTTGTCATCAAGGCGGTAGCACTTGTACTTGGACTGGCTCTTGGCAATCCCAATCTTCACCTTTTTCACCATAGCATCAAGAAGCTGGGCTTGGCGAATCTGGTCTTCCAAGATAGGAGAGACTTGAAGGTTGGCGAGGAAACCTTGAGGAACAACTTGCAGGTTAAGTTTCCGGAAAGCTTCACAAAGCTCGGGTTGATAAGGCTTGAGAGTCAGACTGTTGCAGTAAGCTTTCCTGCTCAAAGCGTCAGCAATCACATTGGCCTTGCCTGGAGTATACTCAATACTCGGATTATACTCTTGAATCATTTCGACCCATCGAGTTTGCCTGAGGTTGAGATTAGGCTGAGTGAAGATGTACTTGAGACTCTTGTGATCAGTGAAAATGTCCACTTTTCTTCCCAATAGAAGATGTCTCCAAGTCAAAAGAGCACGCACAACGGCCGCCAACTCGAGATCATGAGTGGGGTAGTTCTTCCCATTAGGCTTCTACTGGCGAGATGTATAAGCAACAACTTTCTTCTCTTGCATCAATAGCACGCCAAGACCTTGGAGAGAGGCATCACAAAAGACCTCGTACGGCTTGGATTCATCAGGTGGAGTCAGAACTGGAGCAGTGATCAATTTCTCTTTCAAAGTGTTGAAAGCAATGTCACACTCCGGAGACCAAACGTACTTGACGTGCTTCTGAAGAAGATTTGAGAGAGGCTTCGCGATCTTAGAAAAGTTTTCAACGAATCTTCGGCAATAGCTTGCGAGACCGAGGAAGCTACGGAGTTGCTTCACGTTCTGAGGAGGTTCCCAATTCACAATTGCAGACACCTTCTTAGGATTCACGGCAATGCCCTTGGCAGAGATGATATGACCAAGATAAAGAATCTCATCGAGCCAAAACTCACACTTGGAGAACTTGGCGTAGAACTGATGTTCCCTGAGCTTATCAAGAACCAAACGCAAGTGCTTGGCATGATCTTCCTTGTTCTTCGAGAAAACCAGAATGTCGTCGAGATAGACCAAAATGAAGTCATTGGTGTAGGCGTTGAAGATGAAGTTCATCATGCGAGAGAACGTCGGAGGAGCGTTGGCGAGACCAAAAGACATGACAGTGTATTCATATGAACCAAAGCTTGTCCTGAAAGCCGTTTTGGGAATATCTTGCTCACGAATGCGAATCTGGTGATAACCCATGCGGAGATCAAGCTTGGAGAATACTTGGGCACCTTTGAGTTGTTCGAAGAGCTCATTGATGTTGGGAAGTGGATATTTGTTCTTGACGGTCTTCTTGTTCACTAGACGGTAATCAACACAAAGTCGGTCCGTTCCATCCTTCTTCTTCACAAAAAGAACACCACAACCCCACGGAGAAGAACTAGGCCGGATGAGACCCATTTTCTCTTGAATATCGAGTTGCTTCTTCAGCTCCTTCAACTCTTCAGGTCCGAGCTTGTAAGGACGTTTGCACACAGGTTCCGTGACAGGCTCAAGATCAATAACGAATTCGACTGGCCGGTGCGGAGGCATTCCTGGAAGCTCTTCTGGAAAGACGTCTTGATATTCGCAAACGACTGGAATTTGCGAGATAGCATCCAATTCACCCTTCTCATTGAGAGAAAACAGACGGATGGTATCGTCACGAGCGGCAAAGACAATTACATCGTCAGACGAATGAGTCAATTGAATCCTCCTGGCAGCACAATCAAGATGTGCCTTGTGCTTAGAAAGACAATCCATTCCGAGAATAAGATCAATATCCGAGTTACCAAGAACCACCGGAGAAGAGAGAAACTTGTAATCTCCCAAAGTGATAGAAACATCTGGGGCAATAGCCCTTGCATTCATGAATTTACCCGGAGAAACAACAGATAACTGTCTAGGCAAATCTTGTAAAGGCAACTCATGCTTAGAAACAAATGGCCTCGAGATGAAACAATGCGATGCACCCGTGTCAAAAAGAACTTTTGCAGGAATATCATTAACAGGAAGGTTACCCATGATCACATCTGGTGATTCCTCTGCCTGAGCTGCATTCAGCAAGTTGACCTTGGCGGACTTGGGGTTATGCTTGACCACAGCTGTACTTGTCGATCTGACAGGAGGAGGAGGAGGAAGACGCCTCTGGTTGAAACACTTGTTGGCATAGTGACCCTTCTGTTGGCACTTGTTGCACGTGACCTCTGAAAGCGGACGGTGATACGGAGCACTCGATCTTGGAGCTTGAGACGAAGTCTTGTTCTGAAAGCCGGGGTTGTGTGGGTGGGAAGAACCAATGCCACCTTTGCTCTTCTGCTGATACGGCTGACGGAACGGAGGAGGAGGAAGCCAATACTTCTGCTGCTTGGCCACTTGAGAAGAGGAAGAAGGAGTAACATCTCTGACTCGCTTCTTGGAAGCATCACACCTCAACTGAGCAGCTTCTTGCTTCAGTGCCATGTTGTAGAACTCATCGTATCTCAAGGGCTCAAATAGGACAAGAGCTAGCTGAATTTCTTCTTTGAGACCACCCCTGAACTGATATATCATGCTCTTCTCATCAGGGACGTCCTGCTTAGCAAAGCGAGCGAGCTTCTGGAACAACTTGTTGTAGTCATAGACAGACAAAGAGCCTTGCTTCAGATTGCGGAATTCCTCACGCTTGCTTTCAACCACGCTCTGAGGAATATGATGAGCTCGGAAATCTCAACGGAAATCATCCCAAGTGATAACACGTCCACCTCTGGAGTCCTTGTACTGCTGGAACCATTCTGCAGCTTGATCTTTGAGTTGGAAGGAAGCAAACTTAACAAAGTCCTCAGGCCTGACATTACTGCACTCGAAATGCTTGCACAGATCCACAAGCCAATCGTCAGCATCGGTTGCCTCAACACAATTGCTGAAAGTCTTTGGCCCGTTAGCAAGGAACTGGTTGAGTGTAGCAAAGTGACTCTGATTGCTGCCTTGATTCCCATGGTTGCCTTGATTGCGCTCTTGGAGAATTTGCATGATCAACTGTGTGTTTGCATTGGTTGCGGCCATCACAGCTTGCCATGCCTCCGGAGGAGGTGGAGGTGGTGGCGGATCAGGATTCGGAGTCGTGCGCGTTGGAGGAGCCATCCTGAAGAGGTTGACCACCATTAGCACATTGATAGACAAATATTGAAGCTGAATCCAACGGAATGAAAATTGAAACATATAGTCTTCACATCCGAACAAAATGAACGAATGCATTCCTCTTGAAATGTCACATATCCATAAATTGAGAAGCCACATAGAATTAAGGTAGAGAAATAAATCAACAAGGTACGGATCAAGAACGAATAATCGGTAAGAAATCCCAATCTCAAACCAATATCCGTGGAAGAAAAACTAGAGCTACTAGAATTCCCACCTATGAAACTCCCGAACCTTTCCGGTTATGCAATCAGGTGTTGGGGATACAGGGGAAGCATAATATCTCACCCAAACTAGCAAATCCTACATCCAGCTGTATCCATCCTTCAACACATAACCAAGAAACCTTCGGAAACCATCTACCTCAACCTTCGAAAAGCATCCGTTATACAAGTTATGGAGATACTCCCAAACTCCCGCCCCAGTACTGGGTGGTGTCGAGGTTATCTCACCAACGAACTGCATAAAAGAGATTTTCGATGTCGGCATACTAGACTCAGGTATTCCAGAACTGCAACGATAAAATTATGATGACAACACCTCAGAGCTCAACTCCCCGGGACACTTCCACTAAACCCCTGACAGGAGGCACCAAGACAATGTTCTCATCATAAAACCATCAGAACGATTCCAAGATACCCGCGTGATCCTAAATTTTTTTAGTGAAATTTGAGAAGAGAAAAGTCAAAACTCTACGTCAGGATGCCTTACCAGAGCGATGAGGAGACTGGGAAGTAAAACGAATTCCTAATCTCTCTGATATATAATTCCTAAAAGACTCAAAACATTTTTCTAGACACAACTCGGCCGCTAAAAACGATCAAGCAATGGGGCTCCTAAGGTCGGGGAAGGCTCTGATTACCAACTTGTAACACCCTCGATGCGGCTATAGCTCCCACGTGTCGAGGCACGACTTAGAGACATAATCGCATTGAAGGCATATGTCGCAAGTTAGGCAATCTTCACAACATCCCATGTAATATAAATAATAAAGGGGAGATAACATAGTTGGCTTACACTCGCCACGTCAATCAAGTACATAAATAACATTACATCATCCAAACACTCATGGCCCGACTACGGCACCAAAATAAAAGAGAACCCAACATGCGACAATGGTCCCGTTCACCCCCAACTGGGCACCACTACTGATCATCGGGAAAGGAAACATAGTAACGTTGAGAGTCTTCGTCGAACTCCCACTTGAGCTCATACGTGTCTCCTGGAGTGGAATCATCAGGCTTTGCATCTGGTGTAATAGTAATCTGTGAGCCATAGGGACTCATCAATCTCGCACCCTCGCAATCAAGACTATTTAAGCTTGTAGGTAAGGCAAGGTAAAATATAGGTGGAGCTGCAGCAAGCGACTAGCAAGTATGGTGGCTAACTTATCCGCAAAAGAGAGCGAGAAGAGGAGGCAAAGCGCAAGCGAGAAACTAGAGAGCAACCTGCGCAAACATTACTCCAACACCGTGTCCACTTCCTGGACTACGCCGAAAAGAGGCCATCACGGTAACACACTCAGTTGATTCATTTTAATCAATTAAGGTTCAAGTTATCTACAACCGAACATTAACAAATTCCCATCTGCCCATAACCGCGGGCACGGCTTTCGAAAGTTCAATCCCTGCAGGGGAGTCCCAACTTAGCCCATGACAAGCTCTCACGGTCAACGAAGGAATAGACCTCCTCCCAAGACGTTCCGATCAGACTCGGTATCTCGGTAATTCAAGACACTTCGACATGTTAAAACAAGACCAGCAACACCGCCCGAATGTGCCGACAAATCCCGATAGGAGCTGCACATATCTCTTTCTCAGGGCACACTCAGATGAGCCATACGTCGGGTAGGCCAGCCCAGAGTTGCCCCTGGTATCCCCGGACATCGCTTGGTGGGACCAACACTCAGAGGAGCACTGGCCCGGGGGGGGGGGGGGGTTAAAATAAGATGACCCTTGAGTCTGCAGAACCCAAGGGAAAGAAAAGGCTAGGTGGCGAATGGTAAGACCAATGTTGGGCATTGCTAGAAAAGCTTTAATCAAGGCGAACTATCAAGGGGTTCCCATTATAACCCAACCGCGTAAGGAACGCAAAATCCGGGAACATAACACCGATATGACGGAAACTAGGGCGGCAAGAGTGGAACAAAACACTAGGCGAGAGGCCAAGCCTTCCACCCTTTACCAAGTATATAGATGCATTAAGATAACATAGCAATATAATGATATCCCAAACAAGTAAATAAATGTTCCAATAAGGAACGGCCTCCAATCTTCACCTGCAACTAGCAACGCTATAAGAGGGGCTGAGCAAAGCAGTAACATAGCCAATCAACGGTTTGCTAGGACATGGTGGGTTAGAGGTTTGACATGGCAATTTGGGAGGCTTGAAAGCAAGTGGTAGGCATCGTAGCAATGGCATAGCAAAAGAGCGAGCAAACTAGCATAGCAAAGATAGTAGTGATTTCGAGGGTATGATCATCTTGCCTGCACAGTTGTCAGAGTTGACTGGATCCTCGAAAGCAAACTCAACGGGCTCCTCATTAGCGAACTCGTCTCTCGGCTCTACCCAAACAAGACAAACAAGCAACAAGGACACAATCAACCACGTGCAAACTCAAACAACACTATGCAAAGATGATATGTTATGCGAGATGTGATGCGGGATGCAAAATGCAAGATATGACAGGAAATGCGTGAACCTGGCCTCAACTTGGAATTCCAAGTGTTCCACTGGAAAGATGAGATGAAATCGCTTGAAAACAATATAAAGAACGCCGGAATCGGAGTCACGGTTTGGAAATGGCAAGCGATTCAAAAATGACACCGGTCTGCGATTTACAGCAAGTAGGCATCTAAATGCAAAGAAATGAACATGCTACAGCACTCAAACATGACAACAAAATACATGGAAGGGATGCACACAAGATGCTTAACAAAAGTCAAGCACTGAGCTACGGCCAATTCATCCATTAACAGGTTCAAACAAGCATGGCAAAAATGCATATGACAAACATATCTCAGACTTAGTGAAATCAACACTTATCTGGAATTTCAGATCAGGTAGCCCTCTTCGGAGCAACAAAACTACATGCTACAGGACCTGAACATAGCAAAGTAAAGAATGGCATGGAGCTACTCAAAGAGATTAACAAATGTCCCTTAGTCACCTTGAGCCAAAAGGGATCAGAGAATACAATTGCAAGCATGTGAACATAGCAAAAACATAATCAGTTTTTAGACTTAGTGAAAACTGACACATGCTGAAATATAACTCAAGTAGGCATGTTTACGAGCTCGATGCACTCACTACGGTGCAAGTCATGGCAAGACAAGCATACATCCATCAAGAAGGAACAAAATTCAAGCTAGACATGGCAAGAACAATAGCATAGCATGCACGGATCAACTACAACATCACCGGCAAAATTGCAAACAAGTTGACAATCTGCCCAGATTCACAAAGTAGCAAAAGTAGAGCTCAATTGACTCAAGATAGGGTGCTCCATAATTGCAAACAAAGACATGGATGGATAGAGAACTACATGATTAACAAAACTCCCTTACTGATCATCCTCAAAAGAGGCACGGATCACTAGGAAACAACAAGAACATATGGCATCATGAGATAAACAGCTCCAGGACTTAGTGAAATTGCTAAGTCCCTGAAAACAGAATTAGCAAGTGCACCACTTTGCAAGCTTGCACTAGACACCACACACATCCTAAAAATACATGGGTTGCACCTCTGGAAAGATGATAAAACCCTTAACAAAACGTATTTAGAACTCACGGGCATATCATGCACACAGTAATCATGGCAAAAATGACAAAAGTGCTAAACGGAGTAGCAGATCTGACAATTAACTCAAGTAGCCCTCTTCTAACAGCATTTCGGGCATCAAGATGAGCTCAAATGAAAATGATGCAATGAAATGAAATGATGTACTCTCTGAGATGAACATTTTCATATCCTATATGCATGAATCGGAGCTACAGATGCAAAGTTACGGAGCCACAAACATGTGCACATGGACTGAAATTTCCAGGACTTAGGAAAAAAACAACCTCCCAGATCTGGATCTAGGGTTTCACGGCACGCAACCCGAGGCGGCCGGATCTCCGCTGGAGTTCATCGCCGGAGGTGACCGTAGTGGGAGGAGGAGGCCGGGACGGCGGAGAGGAGGCGAGGCCGAGGCGCGACCGGG